>NC_037675.1:73594859-73826755 GCF_003255815.1 Theropithecus gelada | reverse complement strand
TCAAAAAAAAAAAAAAAAAAAAAAAAAAAGAAAAGAAAAGAAAAGAAAGAAGTGTAGGTTAAATTTCAACATCACTCATAAGCTCAGCTGCTCTGAGTCCATTTGCTAGAAATAATCTTAACTGCCTGCCTGCAGTAGTTGGAGAGAAGCAAAGAGGGTCTGAGTGCAGAGCCCAGGGGAGGGAGATAAAAATCCCCTGAGCACACGGCATTATTTTCAAGATGTCAGATACATTTTCTCTCTCAAGCTCCTAGGTGATTTTGGTCCTCTATGGTTACGGAGTGATATTCCCGTAGCTGAGGGGCAGAAGGCTGGGATATCAGGTAGGAAAAGAAAGGGAAGAAAGTAAAGCACAAGTGTTGTCACCACAAACAGACACACCGGTAGAAAGCAGCATCGCATGGATGCTAGCAGGGCCCCGAGATGCCACAGCTGGGGAGGGTGTAATGAAGGTGCTTTAGACAAAGGTTTGGGTGGGTTAGGGATCGTGGAGCAGCCTGCAGCTAGAGCAACAACTAGAGGAAGTTTCCAACCTTAGGTCGAATGGGGTAGCAAGAAGGAACAGTTACAGGAACCTACTGGATGTGGTCTTTCTAGGAGAAGGTGGACAGACAGGAGCCATAGCCTTCAGCAGAACACAGCTACTCTCTGATGAAGGTCTGCCAGGGAGTAAGTCACGTGGTCTCCCTCTCCTGCCCTCTGATTTCCTGTTAGTGTCACCCATCAGTTGAAGCCATTGTACCCAGAGGGCAAGGGAGCTTACTGAGGCAGCTCTAGTGACAGCCCGTGAGGCACAGAGGCAGGTAAGAAGGGCAGAGAGTGGCTCTGGAGGGACAAGTGGACAATTTCCAGCTCAGACGTGGAGGAGAGAAAGTATTTATTGTACAGTCTTAGCGATAGCGTTGTAGAGGCGAGCTTTGTTATTTGGCACACTTTGCTTCCGCAGAGCAGGGTTTTGCTCTGATGTCCTGGTTACTGCAATCTACACTGATAAGGAGATCTAGAGCTCACAAAGGTCTCACATGCATTGCCTCTCACTTCACCCTCACAATACACCTGAGCCTTTGCACCCATGTGCCCATTTTACAGTTGAAGAAACTGAGGCTTGGGTCACCTCATGGTTTCTTACTTTGTTTATGCATTTACTAAAGCATTTATCAAGTTCTTACTGTGCCCCATATCGTTCTCTGTGCTGAAGCGGGGAATGAGACAGAAACGGATGTGGTCCCTGTGCTCTCTAAGCTTACTCTGTAATGCAGGAGTCAATGAACAAGGAAACTGCATGAAACCAAGGAAAAACAGCTCAATAATGAAGCTAGAATAGGAGTTGGGAGAGAGGGTCACTGGGGACTACTGAGATTGGGGAGGGGGGTGCAATAAACTTCATTCATTGAGAATAAAGAGCTCAGGGACAAGAAGGAGATGGTCGCGTGACTCTTTGGAGGAAGAGCCTCCCCATCAGAGGAACAGCCAAGGCCAAAACCTCCAAGGCAGGATGCAAGTTTGATCCATCCAGAGGCCAAGAGGCAGGCTCGTATGCCTGGAGGTTGGCCACACAGAACACAGCGGAGAGGAGACCAGGAAGGCAGGGGCTGTGTTGGGTTTTAAAAGAAACAGGAAGTCCTGGAAGGCTTCAAGTGGGAAGGGGTCCAGTTTATGTTTTTAAAAGATGTTGGCTACTGAGTGCAGAATGGATTGTCAAGGGACAGGAGTAGAAGCAAGGAGACCAGTTTGGGGCTGTGTCCACTGGGTTAGAGAAATGGAAGGCTGGTTGGGCACCAGTGATATGGTGAAATCAAGGGAAGCAAATGGGTTTGGAGGCAGGGCTCCTGGTCCTCTCTGATGGATGGGGCTTGCCCATGAGAAAAAGATGAGTCCCGAGTGACCCCAGGTTTCTAGCTTAACTAGTTGGGTGCACGGTGGCGCTTACATCAACTGAGATGAGAAAACAGGGTGGGGAGGATACCTGGGCTTGCGTGCTAGCCTTGTTTTGCTTGAGGTCTGTAGGATCCATCTGAGTAGGGATGTCGAGTGGCCGTTGGACCTATGAATCTGGATTTGTGGGGAGAGGGCTGGTTGGAGATAGTATTTGAGAGTCATTGGTGTGTAGGAATGCACTTCAGGCAGCAAGGCTGGATGAGGTCACCCAAGGAGAAAACACAGAGAGAAAAGAGGGTCTTGGAGCCAAGGCCTCGGCTTGTGAGCAGATGGCAACAGGGACCCCTGGCCTGTCTGTTCTCAATTTGGAATGCCTCCTGTCACTCTTCTGTGACTTAACCTGTGACCGTGGCAGTCCATTCCCCTCTCGAGAGAGAAAGCAAGAAAAATGAGCTCTAACAGCTGAACCCTCCACCAGGCCCTCCCGGCACATGTCTGTTATTTCCATCCCCCTTTTTCCTGCTCTTGTCTTGATTCACAAAAAAATCTACACTGAACACCACTGATGGCATCTGATGGCTCTGCCCTATGACCAAGTCAGACAGACAGCTAAAAATGTCTGTGTTCTCTTCTGATTAATAACAAGTTTGAACTTGTTTTCTGACTTGTCTATCACGAAATCACAGCCGACTCCCTGAAGTATCTTGTGCAACCTAGGAGCTGTGGATGCTGCTTGCAAGTGGACAGTCACACAGCCAGACAAGTGACTTCAAGCCCCAGATTCCAGTGTGCTGGAAGACTGTGGGGTGGAATGTCACCAGAGCCAGGCGTCTTTCTAATGTGCCATCTTCCTCTCACATTGATCAACTCCAGACCAAGAGAGACGGTCTTCTGTTCAGAGAACACACTAAGAATGTTCTCAAATGGGAAAACCCTGTAAATGGGAAAAGGATGGTGTAAATATAAAACTCATCGTGAATTTATTCCTTTTAGTCCTGTTTTCTCATCAGTACCCGTGCCCCCAGGTGCTGGTTACTTGCAAAATGGATTAGATTTGAAGCAGTAAATAATTTTAAACATTGCTAAAACTAATAAAGGGAATACAATAGGACCGAGATAATGAGGAGAGAGCTGAATGAGGAGTCTCCAGCAAAGGATAGCTGCTGTAAGTGCTTACAGAATCTAGGTTGTGATTTTTTTTTCCTTTTTTTTTTGGTCTAAGACAGAGTCTCACTCTGTAACCCCTACCTCCCGGATTCAAGCAATTCTCCTGTCTCAGCCTCCTGAGTAGCTGGGATTACAGGCACCCGCCACCATGCCTTGCTAAGTTTTTGTGTGTGTGTGTGTTTTTAGTAGAGATGGGATTTCACCATGTTGGCCAGGCTGGTCTTGATCTCCTGACCTCAGGTGATCCCCCCACCTTGGCCACCCAAAGTGCTGGGATTACAGGCATGAGCCACCACATCCGGCCATGATTCTTGACAATAATAAAATGAAACAAAACAAAGGCATTTCTTGGTCTGTCTCTCCATTAATGCAATGAGGGTTCTTAAGGAGAGGGATCCTCATCTCTTCAACTCTGCACTCTGACTCACTGCAGAGGCCACACCATAGATTTCCAATAAACATCTCATGAATACACTAAGGAGTGTTGCTAAATCAATGACTTGCATCTCGGTGTCACTAGTAATGACGCTGCTTTTCCTTACAGACATTGGTTTTGATGTGTTTGGTTACTTTTTAGGTCCACCTCTGACTCTCGATATTAATAGTAAGACAGGTCAGTGGAAAGTTACCTTGCTATTTGCTATTTCAGGTTGTTAAATACATTTATGTTAAAGAAGAGGAAAGGCTGGGCGCGGTGGCTCAAGCCTGTAATCCCAGCACTTTGGGAGGCCGAGACGGGCAGATCACGAGGTCAGGAGATCGAGACCATCCTGGCTAACACGGTGAAACCCCGTCTCTACTAAAAATACAAAAAATTAGCCGGGCGAGGTGGCGGGCGCCTGTAGTCCCAGCCTGTAGTCCCAGCTACTCCGAGGCTGAGGCGGGAGAATGGCGTGAACCCGGGAGGCGGAGCTTGCAGTGAGCCGAGATTGTGCCACTGCACTCCAGCCTGGGAGACACAGCGAGACTCCGTCTCAAAAAAAAAAAACAAAAAAAAAAAGAAGAGGAAATGACCACATTTTGAGCTAATCAGGACTATAAATTGACAGGTCAGTAGCCTATTCCTGCCCACCGGATTCTCCGGGGAGTGTGATGTAGACCACGATCAAAGCTCTGAAAGAATGTTAACAGCCCAGATTAATACTGAAGTTGTATGGCTCAGTGCATAGGCAGAGCTAGAGGCTGAACTGATCAATAAATGATAAACACAGTGTCTGTTTTTGGAACACATTTTCTGAGCAATGGTCATATCCATGCTGACTACCTGTCTATTCCTCAGGCAGGGTAGCAGGCGGAGAGAACCAGCCTTGCGCTTTATTAAGAAGAGAGTCATGTATAGTTTTAAGGGATTGAGATTAGGTCCAGCTGTATGCTCCAGAAAAACAAAACACAAATAAGATAACAGTAGCTTAAACAAGATAGAAATGTATTTGGTAAAAGGTGGCTCCATGGCGTCATCAGGAATTCATGTCTTAATGTTTTTTTCCCACCATCCTAGTGCTTGACTTCCATCCCCAAGGCCACCTCATGGTTCACAATGGCTGCTAAAGCATCAGCCATCACATCCCAGCTTTAGAAAGGAAAGGAGGAAAGGTAGAAGGGTCTAAGAGGGTCCTTCCCAGTTGAGACACCTCCCTTTCGGCACATTTCTGAAAATCCCATACTCTACTTACTTACTCTACTTGCACATGATGATAGAATAATGCCCCCTGGCCGATGTCCACATCCTCATCCCCAGAACTGTGAATATGATACCTTACATGGCAAAAGGGACTTTGAAGATGTGATTAAGGACCTCAAGATAGAGAGATTATCCATGTGGGTTCTATCTAATCACAAGGGTCCTTATGAAAGAGAGGTAGAAGGATCAGAGAGAGGAGACATGATAACAGTGATAACACAGCAGAGGAGGGGGAGAGAGAGAATGACAATGAGAGCACGAACATGCCAGAGAGCTGCTGACTTTGAAGACAGAGGAAAGGGTCATGAGACAAGAAATTCAGGTGACCTCGAGAAGCTAGAGAAAGCAATAACTTCCAGGAGGAATACAGCTCTGTTGCCAATACCTGGATTTTAGCCTCTAAGATCCATTTCAGACTTCTGGCCTCCAGAACTATAAGATAAATATGTGTTAAATCACTAAGTTTGTAGTAATTTGCAGCAGCATAGAAAACTCATACACACATCTTTGGTCAGATCTTAGTAACCTGACCACACCTGTCAGGAAAGCTGGTAAAACCGTGTTTAATTCTGGGCAACAAGGTGCTCAGCCAAAAACGGGGCTTTATGACTAAGGAGGGAAGGAGAAATGGATGCTGGGGCTGGTAATAGCAGATTGCTTTGCATGGTTATTACATGAACTGGAGGGTCTCTACACTTAGGACAACAGAAATGTATTCTTCTCAAAAGAGAACTGGCCACATCTTGAATCCATCTTGAGGAAATATAACTAAGAAGTTAGCCTAAAAAACTTTACAAGTACTGTGGCAACTGATTCAAGAAGTATTCCAATTGTGTTTAGGGCAGAACATTTTCTGGAATGCCTATGTTAGCTGAAAGTTACTGATCACAAATGCGGTGGCCTGGAGGATTTGCGAGCGCAGCTGTGAAGTTTAGAGGCCCAAACAGGACTTGAGTTTGAAAGAAAGAACTCACTCAGCTATCAGTCAGAGTTTTGGTCTCTAAAATTTTTCTTGTTAAAGTCAGGCCATGAGCAAAGTTACCCAGAATCTACGTTCTCTTTTTGTCCTAGTTAAATGTGAGGACTGACACAGAGATTACAGATAGATCATCAGAGAGAAGCTGCTGGTAAAAAAGCACTTGGTTTACATCACAGAGGCTCAACAGATGTTTTTTGAACAAAGGAAGAGAATGAGTGAGTAAATAAACATACGAATTTAATGGATTTCAGTAGGGTTTCTCTATTCATTCAACATGAGGGCCTTCTATATTCTAGGACTACGTTGACCACTGGATACAATGCCAAGTGAGATGTGGTCCCTGCACTGCAGGGGCTTGAAACCAGGGAGAAGACAGACGAGTAAACCGATGACTGCACCTCAGTGCACTGAGTGCTACAGAAGATACATTTTCAGGAAGCATGGACAAGATCCTACATCAGACCTCGGTGCCCAGAACACTTTGCTGCAGGAGGTACGACTTGAAATACATTAAATTTTTTTAATTAAAAATTAAAAATTTTTAGAGACAGGATCTTGCTCTGTCACCCAGGCTGGAGTGCAGAGGTGAGAGCAGAGCTCACTGTAGCCTCAAATTCCTGGGGTCAAGCGATCTTCCTGCCTCAGCCTTTGGAGTAGCTGAGACTATAGGTGCATGCCACCACCATCTCTGGCTAATTTTTAATTTTTTTTTTATGGAGATGAGAGCTTTCTATCTTGCCTATGCTGATCTCAAACTCCTGGGCTGAAGAGATCCTCCTGCCTCAGGTTCCCAAAGTTGGTGATGACAGATGTCAGTCACTGTGTCCAACCTTGAGCTGAATCTTAATGGACATGTTGGAATTTGCTAGGTAAGGTAAGGTGGCATTGCAGGATGAGAGAGCAGCATCTTCAAAGCCACAGAATCATGGAACACAACATCAGCAAACATTTACATAGGGCTTACTATTTGCTAGGCACTATTCTCAGCAGTTTACACATATTCACCCATTTGTATGCACAGCAACCTGATGAAATGGGTGGTCATCACCCCTTCTTTTCAGATCAAGAAAGTGAGGCAGAGAGAGGTTAGGTGACTTGCCCAAGGCCACATGGTCTGTAGTAAGTGGCAAAGAGCTGGGATGCAAACCCAGAGTTTGGCTCTGGACTCAGTACTTAGGGTGAGTTATCTTGTACACTGCGGAGGAGGGTTGGGGAGTTGAGTCATGGAGGCAAGAGAAGCTAGAACTTGAAAGCTACAGAAGACCATTAACAGGTTTTAAGCAGGGGAGCTTCCTCTACATCCTACTTATAATGCCCTCTTGCCTAAAAAGACTTTTTTAGGTAGGCTCTTCTTGACTTTCCAGACTATTCTTTTTTCTTTCTTTTTAATTTTAATTTTCATTTTAAGTTCTGGGGTACATGTGCAGGATGTGCAGGTTTGTTACATAGGTAAATGTGTGCCATGGTGGTTTGCTGCACCTATCAACCCATCACCTAGGTATTAAGCCCAGCATGCATTAGCTATTTTTCCTAATGCTTTTCTTCCCCATACCCCATCTCCTGACAGGCCCCAGTGTGTGTTGCTCCCCTCCCTGTGTCTGGACCATTCTTACCAAACTAAGAAAGAGGGTGGCCAGTCTCCAAGCTGCCTAAGAGAGGGAAGTTATTTCTAGTTCAACCTATGATTTGTTTTCAGGCAATTTCTGGGGACAGGTGATCCAGAAAACAGGCAGAGTATGGGAAATTCTTTGCATCATAGGAAACCACCAATCACATCTGACCATGTCTCAACCTTCTAAACACCTCTTGCCAGTCAAGTAATGTGTGGTCGTTTGGACGGTTCAGAGCTAAGGAAATGAATAAGAAATAATCACTTATACCCTATGGGTTCCACTCCCTAGATGGTGCTACAACAGGGACCTATAAATGATTCTTCATCATCCTTAATCCCCGCATTGGAATGGTGTGTGACACTCCCTTTCCGCAGTGTCTGCTGGCTGCCGTTAGACTGTATTTGATTGTGATTGTAGAATTTGGCTAAATATTTCCTTCTGCTTCAAGTGGCTCCTCTTAGAAGCGTGGTCCTGGCGTCATAGAGTTTTGTTAAAATAAACAACAACCAAAAGGGTAGCATGTGGCTTATTTCCCAGGTTTATGGCTCCCACTCGTCCACGCTTTCTGGAAACAAAGTTGCTTTAGCTGGGGTGAGACGAAGACCCTTCTTCTGTTCTACTGCCTGAAGGAGGTAGGGTGGACAGGGGCGAGGACTAACTGGGCTCCTCAGGAATGCATTATGAAGTTACTGTACTAAGAAAGATACAGTGCTTTCAGATTAAGGACTAAAACTTATAAATAGATCTGGTTAAGCAAATGTTCTGGGTCTCTCTTCCATGATCCTTCCTCTTGCATGTCTTATCTTCTCCACTGTCTCTTCTCTTGTGCATGGAGCTGCCCATTACTTGGGACATGTCTTTACTCCTGGAAGGTGAGACATCAAGGTAGAGGCTGTCTCCTTCTCTCTTTAAATGACATCCCTCACTTTCTTGGATGATGTACAATTGTTAGCTGCTAGAACAAAGCCTGCCGTTGATGAGAACTAGAAAACTGACTTGGTACAAGGCAACTGGGCCACATCCATCAACATGGCCCAGGACTGGTTCTGAGGAGGAAATTGCTCTTGCCAGAGGACAAAGGATTCCTATCCCTTATATTCCTGCTCCTGAGTCAATGTCTAATGGGACACATCTGATCAGCAGAGCCTGAATCACGTTCAGTGTCCTGGCTGCACCCAGAGATGGGCAAGGTAGTATCTGATATTTCTAGCTTCTATCATTGGGAGTGGTCTTTGCCCCTAACAACATTTATTAGTTGGGGGTTTCCTAATCCAAAGCAAGACACTCACATTTGGACTCAGAAAACAAGTGACCAATATCCCCTAAATTCCCCTCCTCACCCGCAGATTCAAAATGAGAAAATCCTAAATGCCAAGACCAGGAAAGTCTTAAGGGAAAAAAGGCAAAAAGATATCCTGGATTATCACTGGAATAAGAGGAGAAAAGGCAATCCAAGCTGAATGGCCACTGGGAGATCCAGCAAGCATTTGGCCAGAAGGCTCTCCCTGTACATATCCCTTGGGGACCTGGTGATGGCTGCAGGGACCTTGGAAAGCAGGAGGATGAGATTCTAAGAGCTAACATCTGGTTAGGAGAAAGATAAGTACAAAGCACTCTACAGTACCATACAGTATCTGTCCCTGAGGTGGGTACTTCACTTGAGGCCAAGAGATGAGACCCCAGGAAACATGGTGAAACCCTGTGTCTACCAAAAAACAAAAAAAGAAATCAGCTAAGTGTGGTGGTGCATGCCTGTAATCCCAGCTACTGGGGAGGCTGACCAGCCTGGACAACAGAATGAGACTCTGTCTCAAAAATTAAAAAAAGAGCAAAAACAACTGGGTGCTTGTTAAAATAGCAGATTTCAGGGTCCTATCCCATCAAGTATAGGAAGAGCCTTGAAGTCTGCATTTTTTTCCATAATTCCCCAGGGCGATTTTGGAGCAGGTGGTCTATGGTCCATATTGAAGACTTCTGCTGCTACACAGAGCAGGCATCTGGTCCACCTAAAGAATCCTCACACCCAGATTCCTTGTTGTTTCCAACTGGACTGTAAGATCCTAGTATATATGAACTTTTGTAGCCCTGTATAGTGTACATGCTTAATAAATGTTTGCTGCATGCATGATGTAACACTTGCATACCCATTATTCAGGCTGTCTCCGGGGCTTCTGAACATTACCCCTTCAGCTAGATGGAAATGGATAGCCAGCAGGGGAAGGAAAAGACCCAGGAGAGGTCTGAATGAAGCAGAGCAGAACAAAGGAATGTTTTCTGGATTAAATAATATTGTCTGGGCCCTGCAGACCACAGACAGCAGCTGCTGTGGGTTTTAAAGCCATGGCTGCAACCCTCAAGAAGCATGCCCATGGGTGATCAGCATTTGGGAGGCAAGATAAAACAAATGATGCCAAAGATCACAAAGAAAGTACCTGCATAGGATCTACCTACTCACATCCTGGTGAGGAAACACAACAACAACAACAAGACACACAAAAAATTCCAAAACCAAAACCCAAAAGCCTGCAGGTACCAGACACACACTGGGGCTCTAGGAGAGAAGGGTTTCATAACTCAGAAAAGGTGGCAATTTTGCTGAGTACAACTGAGGGCATCTCAGCTGGAGACCTTGGGCTGGGTGCACATCCAAACAAAGGTGAACGTGTACATGCTTATTTCCTGTCTTTCCCCCTCCTCCGTCTGCAGAAGAGAATTCTGGCCTGACCCCTGCAGTTTCTTCCCACCCTCAAAGGAGAGTCCTTGATCAGCCATAACATTCTTGGGCTTTTGTGAATGTGAATTGGGGAGAAACTGGAAGCGGGGTGAAGAAAGAGGCAAGTTTAAATAATGACTGGAGGGTTTTGTTTAGTTTTGGGTGGAGATGTTAGAGATGGGATATACAGACTAGCTATCATGTGTGAGTGAAGTGGATGGGAGAATGGAAAGGTTATTTTAAAGAATGGCTGTCTACATATATAGATCCCCTTCCTGAAGTTTGAGCGCTATATGTACTTGGCATTTTCTCCAGGTTGCATGGAGGGTGTTGTATTAGTCTCCATACTACTGTAAAGAACTTCCAGAGACTGGGTAATTAAAAAAATTTATAAAGGAAAGAGGTTTAATTGACTCACACTTCAGCATGGCTTCAGAGGCCTCAGGAAAACTTACAATCATGGCAGAAGGTGAAAGAGAAGCAAGGTACTTTCTTCACAAGGCGGCAGGTAGGAGAAGTGCTGAGCAAAGTCGGGGAAGAGCCCTTTGTAAAACTATCAGATCTCATGAGAACTCACTTTCATGAGAACAGCATGGAGGAAACCGCTCCCATGATTCAGTTACCTCCTGGTCTCTCCCTTGTCACAGTGGGATTACAGGGATTATAAGTCAAGATGAGATTTGGGTGGGGACAAAAAGCCCAACCATATCAGTGGTCTTTTAATCCTGCTGCAAGCCTTCCTATTTATGGAGCCCATCTATGACAAGGCTCGCCTGGGCTACTTCTATCCTATGGCATCTGCGCACATCTGGAGGCCACGTGAGTACATTATAATATCTTCTCTAAAAATGTAGATTTAAGTTCTGATGAATGATATAAGATGTTTTTCCTCAAATTCCCCTTCCCCCAGGCCCAGTCTCTTTTTCAGGCTGGCTTCATTTTGTTGTCCTCAACCTCTCCTGTACTCTCCTTCACAGACTTCTCCAAATGCCTCAGGTGGCAAAAATCCTGGCCTTCATAAGCCAGACAACAGCCTCAGCAGGAGACTAGAATGAATTAACTGATCACTGACTTCTTTTTGTTTTTCAAGAATATACCTGGGGCCCTCAACGTCCACTCACCCTGCCACATATGAAGTTAAGAATGCCTAATTTAAACCTAACCATGCAGGATGGAAGTGATTCCCAAAGTGTGGTCCTAGAGCAGGAACAGTATCAGTATACCTGGGAATTTATTAGAAATGTATATTCCTTTCTTTTTTTTTTGAGACAGAGTCTTGCTCTGCCACCCAGGCTGGAGTGCAGTGGCATGATCTTGGCTCACTACAACCTCTGCCTCCTGGGTTCAAGCAATTCTTGTGCCTCAGCCTCCTGAGTAGCTGGGACTATAGATGTGTGCCACTACACCTGGATAATTTTTTGTATTTCAGTAGAGACAGGGTTTCACCATGTTGCCCAGGCTGGTCTTGAACTCCTGAGCTCAGGCAATCCACCTACCTTGGCCTCCCAAAGTGCTAGGATTACAGGTGAGAAATGCACATTCTCAAGCTTGCTCGGTCCTGCAGAATCACACCTTCTAGAGGAGGGGTCCAGCCACTTGTGCTTGAACAAGACCTCATCCTGAGGCCGGGCACGGTGGCTCAAGCCTGTAATCCCAGCACTTTGGGAGGCCGAGACGGGCGGATCACGAGGTCAGGAGATCGAGACCATCCTGGCTAACACGGTGAAACCCCGTCTCTACTAAAAATACAAGAAAATTAGCCGGGTGAGGTGGTGGGCGCCTGTAGTCCCAGCTACTTGGGAGGCTGAGGCAGGAGAATGGCGTGAACCCGGGGGGCGGAGCTTGCAGTGAGCCGAGATCGCGCCACTGCACTCCAGCCTGGGGCACAGAGCAAGACTCCGTCTCAAAAAAAAAAAAAAAAAAAAAAAAAAAAGACCTCATCCTGTTGACAACCACTGACTTAGGAAAAAGTTTGGAAAGGGTGGGTTCCTTTTTACCAACAGCATCACTATCTATGTTTCTACAGGACTTAAAGTGCTACAGGTTGTGTCTACTGGGCTTTCTATTCTTAAGTTAGACTTCAGAGGCCTCAGGAAGTCTATCTGTTGCAGCAAGGCTGCTCTTCAGTTGTTACATGGAGTTGAACCAGTGGCTACGGGAGCCATCACAAGCAGGTAACAGAAGTTATTTGACCATTGATGAAGAGAACTCTGCACTGAATGCCTGTACACCCCAGTAACAGATCAATCCAGAGAGGGCTGAGCCTCCTCTGTGCCACCCACTGCTTTGAACATTCAGAGAGAACCTAGGAGATAACAAATGCTGCTCGGGCTCTCTCAGAAACACCATCTCTCCTGAGCGAGCTGAATCTCCCACAGAGACATCCTCACATCTATCCATTCACTTATCCATCTGTTCATCGGCCGCCATCTACCGTCCACCCACCCACTCACCCATCCATCCATCCACACACACACATATGTATTAGGTTACCTGTAACTTTGCCGTTAGAAATGTTGAGACCAACTAATTTCCCCTCATCCTTGGTGAATAAAATCCAAGTGCCTCTGGAACCCTGTTATTTCTCTGTCTCATCTCTATATTGCTTTGAGCTTCCTCTTTCCTTAATCAGTCCCCTTCCCACTTTCCACACACACATCTGGAACATCTGTTCTCTGGCTCCACTGGTGAGATAAGTCCCCATCTAGCCTTCACCTAAGCACAGAAGGATCCCTTTACTGCTTGGTCTTCACATGTGGTCTTTTCCAATGCCCTTTGTTCTTTTCACCTTCTCCCACCTCTGCCACCTAAATTGGGGTTGGAAGGGAAAATGAGCATGTTTCTTGCTTTTTGATGCCCTTCACGACATTCCTCCTTTCTCTCATGTAAAAATTCCTGATTGTGTGGGCTTGTATATTCCACTAGGTTCCTCTCTACTCCTCCAAGCAATTTTCAAACAGAAAGAGTAAGATAGTTTGAATTTGAAGGACATTGGGGTAGAGGACAGGGAACTGAGAAGCTAACATATCAAATGGGTCCCCTTCATGGATAATGGTGTCACCAAGGATAACGGCAGGTTTGGGGTGGAGAATAAGGTTGTGATCCAGGTACCAAAGTCTGCCCTAAATGTGGAGGAGTTAACAAAAATAGAGAGATTCAGGCAAGACTCCCCCATCCCTGCCACCTAATTTGGGGTTAGGAGGGAAAATGAGTATAACAAACTACCCCCAACAGAATAATCACTTATCTTACACAGAAATCTGTAATTTGGGCAGAGGTTGGTGGGCTCACCTCACTTTGCTCAATGCAACATCAGTTAGGGTAGGCTAATTAGGAACAGGAGGATCTACAGTAGTCCCTGTTTATCCACAAGGGATATGTTCCAAGACCCCCAGCCCCCAGTGGATACCTGCAACAGCAGATAGTACTGAATCCTACATATACTATGTTTTTTTCTATATATACATACCTATGATCAAGTTTTATTTATAAATTAGTCATAAGAGATTAACAACAACTAATAATAGAACAATCACAGCAATATACTATAATAAAAGTTATGTAAATATAGTCTCTCTCTCAAAATATCTTATTGTGCTATATTCACCTATTTTTGGGCCACAGTTGACCATGGGTAACTAAAACCTTAGAAAGTAAAACCTTGAACCTACAGTACTTTCAAGATGACTCACATGGCCGGCAAATTAGGCAGACGGCCAGGAGCTCAACCAGGGATGTGAGCTGGGCACTTCTGTTCCTTTCCATGTGGTCCTTTCCACAGAGTTGCTAGGGCTTCCTCACAGCATGGCAGCTGGATTCTAAGCACACACATCCCAAGAGAGCAAGGCAGAAGTGCATGGAATGTTTACGATTTAGCTTTGGCAGTTTCATAGTGTTGCTTCTGTTCTACCTTTTGGGACGGAGAGGTGATAGTTCTACAACAGTATGTGGGACACAGGATATTATTCCAGACATCTTTGGAAATACAATCTGTCACACAAGATCAGCCCTCAAAGTCTTGTTAACCCATGCCACCCATGTGGAAAAGGAGCTTAAGAGAGACTTCACCAAATCACAAACCTTTAGGAATATAATGAGACAAACCGTTAGTGAAGTTAAGAATTTATTATGCCAAACTGAAGTAGACAGAACAAGGGATTCAGACTAAAAGTGTTTAAATCCTAACTTTACCACTTACTGTGTAAAACCTTGGCCATGTCACTTAACCTCTCTGAGCCTCAGCTTCTCCATCTACGAAATGGGAATAACAAATGTATCTTTCCTACTTGACACAACCAATCAGATGGAGTAATGCCAAGGTAAGTGCTCTCAATACCATAAAATAGTTTGCTCTACACCTTTGCAGGCCAACAACCGTCTAATGGTCATTCAGATTTTGTTTTGAAGCAAGAGATGACAGAGGAAGAAGCATTCAGCTGTGGGTGTGGTACCCTGGACTTTATGGCCAGTCTTACTCTTTATTAACTATGTGATATTGAATAAGTCATTTAACTTTTCTGAGTCTCAGTGTGGTCATGGAAGAACAACGTCATTTGCTCTGCTTAACTCTGAGAATTATGGTAAGGGCTTAATATACATTAACTCAGAGGCTTATGAAAAGAACTTAGTAATATAGGTTAGATCACTTGGTAAGTCCAACATAAACATACGTTTGCAACAAAAATTAACATAAATATTAGAATTATATTATCATCTAAGCAGCTATGACTTTTTAGAATTTTTTTGTTAAAAGTAAGAGTTTATTTTAACAAAAACTTTAGAAAATATAGCTAAGCAAAAAGAAGAAAATAAAGGTCAATTTTCCTCCTTCGATTCTCTTTCTCTTCTCCCCACCCTCTTTATTTTTAATATTCTAGTACTATAGCGTATCACTGCCTTTAGCTGAAGAAGTAGTTTGCCATTTTCTTTTTGCAATGGTAAGCCACACAGCAACAAGTAGGTGCAAATTTTTATGCCTCCTATGATTTCCTTAAGATAGATCTCTAGAAGGGAAATTTCTGGGTCATTTTCAAGCTTTCGAAACATACTGTACAACCAGCCTTCAAAACATGTTGAACCAAATTATCCTCCCTTTGAAAGTACATATATGTGCTAGGCTGGATTTGTATTCTTTATTTTTGCCAATCTGATTGGGAAAAAATGGTACCCATTTAGGAAAATCACTATGTTTTTATAAGTGAGATTCAGATGTTTCAAATACACTTATCGGCCATTTGTATTTCTTCTATTTGGGTGCTCATATTTGGATACTGAGTAATAGGAATTCGCTAAGTATTAAGGATATAATGGTTTATCTGAAATTCACGTTACAAGATTTTTCCCTTCTGGCTGGGTGCGGTGGCTCACGCCCGTAATCCCAGCACTTTGGGAGGCCGAGGTGGACAGATCACTTGAGGTCAGGAGTTTGAGACCAGCCTGGGCAACATGGTGAAACCCTGCCTCTACTAAAATTACAAAAATTAGCTGGGTGTGGCAATGTGTACCTGTAGTCCCAGCTACTTGGGAGGCTGAGGCATGAACTGCCTGAACTCAGGAGGTGGAGGTTGCAGTGAGCCAAGATTGTACCACTGCACTCCAGCCTGGGTGACAGAGTGAGACTCTGTCTCAAAAAAAAAAAAAAAAAAAAAAAAAGATTTTCCCCTTCCAATCCATCAATTCTTTCTTTTATGGTTTCTGCCTTTGCTCGCAATACTGTCGAGACTTTCTAAGGGATGTGCTTTCATTAATTGTTGTTGAATTCATTTATTCATTCATTAAGCAAACACTTACTGAATGTCTCCTGCACGCCAGGTCCCGCTCTCAGCACTGTTGCATCTTCTGAAGCATGGAGCCGAACTCAGGATGAAAACAACCATCACTGCAGGGTTTGTAAACCGAAATACGCAGGAACCCTATGCAGGAACCCCACACACATTCCACTCTATTGAAACACTATCTGCACAGGGAAAGTTTTGGTTCTGGGCAGGGATTATAGCATTGCCACCCCCCAGAGCTCAGATTTCTAGATCTGATGGCATTTTACAATGAATAAAATCCATATAAACAAGACGATGTCCAGAAAATACTAATGCAAATATCCATGAATGCAAAGGATTAAAATCACACTAAAAGTATTAATAGCATTTTTTTCCCCATATCAGCCAAGGAGGAGTAATCAGCAATGATATAATTTTTCATTTCATTAGGAAGTTAACACAGATATGATTTATCCTCTGGGAATCTTTTTTACAATCTCTCTGAAGCAAAGACTCCAAGCAAGGGAAGAATTATACCTCCTTTAAGAGTTTTCACCAAGAAAGGCCTGAAAGCAACAGAATGGCATCTCAGAATTACTGACCCTTGCCTGCTCGCACATCAGTTCCAGAAGAGCTGCAATGCCCTCATTTTGCTGACCCCTGAACTGAACAAGCCTCTATTTATTTGTTACACTTTACTTCTTTGAATCCAGCATTTTTCTTTTTAAGTGAAACATTTCAAGTTTCCAGAAAACTTACCCCCAAACTAAGTGCCATGCAAAAATTGCCAAGGACTCAAGCCCACAGCACTTGACACATTCCAGCAAAGACTGGAATAGGACAGAATACTTGGCCTCCCCTTGTGACTCCAGGAGAGGGGATGTGGGCTTCTCTAGGCAGAGCTCCAGGCCGTACCAGGAATAGCCCCAAGCAGGTTGGCAACCTAAGGAGACTGTCCCACCTCCATTTACTGGAACCACCTCACGCCTGCTACGCTAGCCGGATGGCTTCATCCTCTGAGGAAATGCCGCCACGCGGCTGGAAGCTACATGTGGAGAGGGATGGGCTTGCTTTTGCTTATCACAACCCCAGCCAGGCACTGAATGAATGACTGGATGAGAATGAAGCTTTCAACATGTCTATAATCCCTAGTGTCAGAGCAGGGATCCTGACTTACGATTTGTATGTAGTAAATGATTTTGGAATGAATATATATTTTTTGACTTTTATTTTAGGCTCAGGGGGGACATGTGCAGGTTTGTTTTATGTGTAAATTGTGTGTTGCTGAGGTTTGATAGACATACGATCCCGTCACTCAAGTAGTGAGCAAAGGACCGGCTATGTAGTTTTTCACCCCTCGTCCCCCTCCCACTCTATCCCCTCTAATAGTCTTCAGTGTCAGTTACTATCATCTTTGTGTCCCTGAGGACCCAATGTTTAGCTCCCACTTATAAGGGAGAACATATAGCATTGAGTTTTCTGCCCCTGCTTTAATTTGCCTAGGATAATGGCCTCCAGCTCCATTCATGTTGCTGCAAAGAACATGATTTTATCCTTTTCATGGCTGTGTAGTATTCCGTGGTGTATGTGTACCATGTTTTCTTCCCCAATCCATTGTTGAATGAATACATTGTTAACAATTACTTCCATCTCATCTTGTATCTTATAATTAGAGACCAGACATCAGCATTTGAGAGGAAAAAAGCAGCCTAGGGCCATCAGCGTGAGCCTGAGGGCCAGGTAAACGTGACATGGGGTGGGGGGACATATGGGTGGAAAACCACAGTCTCCATAAATGGGACAAATTTCTGTCTATTTCACAACTTTGTCTGTGGCTATGTCTGGCACCCATGCTCTCTAAAAAGATTCTTTTCCGTCTCATACTCCTCACTATATTCAACACACTGCTTGAAGATAGGGGTTGGCCCTCTTCACAAATCCTTTTCTAAACTAACTCCCACGTGACTCAACTCTCTGACTCGCCTGCCATGTGGCCACCTGTCAGGCCCTTCTACGCTTCATAGTCTTTTTCTTCCTTTGTGGGTTAAAACAATGGAAATTTATTCTCTCCCAGTTCTGAAGGTCAGAAGTTCAAAATCAAAGTGTCAGCAGAGTTGGTTCTTTCTAGAGGCTCTGCGGGCGGGTCCGCTCCATGCCCTCTCCTGGTTCTGCTGCTGAGCATCCTCGGTGCTCCTTGGCTTGCAGATGGGCCCCAGGTCTCTGCCTCCATCCTCACTTGGCCTTCCTCTCCCAGTCCTCTTCCTGGGATTATTAAGCGAGTCCACTTGTGTTTGACCTCCTCTGCCCTCAGAATGGCAAATCCCCCCACATCTGTCACCAGTGTGCTTGGCCCTTTGATGCTCCTCATGACACCACCCACTCTCATGAGGACACACACACAAGCTGGGGGCACCCACTCCCCAATCTCGGACAAGGACGAGGGGTGAGGCTGGTCTCCTGAGTACACAGGGCTCTCCCAGTCTCCTGGGCTGGCCTGCTGAACTGGACCTGAGCTTTCCTGGAAAACAAAAAAGCGAGACTTCTTTCTCTCACCCACTTGACTCTGCAGCTCCGGTTTGGACTACTTATTTCTCTAGATTTGTTTTCCCCAAGACTGTAGACACTAACAAGAAATTACTTGTTATATATAACTCCGTTATTATAATTTACAATAAATATACTAGATACTTTATATTATTATACATGTTGATTGATATTATAGCATAACTCAGATGTAAAGCTCATATTGCAGTTCTAAGGATATAGGAATTTTATTTTTACATCCCATCTGTATTAGTCCATTTTCATGCTGCTGATAAAGATATACCTAAGACTGGGTAATTTACAAAAGAAAGAGGTTTAATGGACCTACAGTTCCACATGACTGGGGAGGCCTCACAATCATAGCAGAAGGCAAGGAGGTGCAAGTCATGTCTTACATGGATGGCAGCAGGCAAAGAGAGAGCTTGTGCAGGGGAACTCCTCCTTATAACATCGCCAGATCTCAGGAGGCTTGTTTGGTATCATGAGAACAGCATGGGAAAGACCTGCCCCCATGATTCAATTACCACCCACCAGGTCCCTCCCACAACCTGTGGATTTGAGTGGGAACACAGACAAGCCATATCGCCATTTAATCCATGGAATGATTCTGTGAGGTCAGCAGGGAGCATGATTCCTGTTTTTCAGAACAGGAAACGGGAGCCAAGTCTTTCTTGCAGCCCACAGCAAGTTACATAGTACAGTGGCCTCCAAGGGAGGAGGCATGGGGAGCTGCACACAGGGTGCAGGCGATAAGGGGTGTAACTGCCCAGAACAATGTAAGTATCACAAAATACATCAGTGATGAATACTTTCCCCCCTTGGTGCTCCACTGATGCTGGGACTAGAGCCCAGCCATGGGGTTTCTAAGCTGGTGTTGTCTCCCCTCTACCATGGCCCCTTAAGGTCAAGGCAGAGGTGATTTTAGAGGCTCCTGGAGGGGCACAACCCACATATTCAATTCATAGTTAGGAGAAACTAAGTCTTCTTTTCTCAAAGGGGTGTGTTAGGTCAGCCTGGGGTGGGGAGGCAGTCCCCAAAGGCATCAGTTAGAGCTGGGAATTCTGAACTTTGGTGATAGTACTTCTCTGTTCTGGGTGTAAGACATTTCAATACAGTCTTTGGTTTCGTTTAAAATATAAATAATCAAATTTCTCGTAGTTTTGATGACCAGGAAAATCCTACCCCACCCTCACTCTACTCCCTGCCTCTCAGCCTGTGGCGCCGCACCTCATCTCCATATGGCTCATCACCCCATCCCGCCACTTCTTTGGCTCCAGTCCCATCCCTTCCTCTCACCCCATATTTCTGATGAAAATTATTACAACCAATCCATGCTGCTTGCTGTCATTTTCCTGACTTCACAGGGGAAAAAGAGATTCTCTACAAGTTTTAAGACAGATCACAGGTACAAAAAAAAAAAAAATCTAACTGCGTCCATCTTTTGGCAGAAACAGTCTGCTGGCTGAAAGCAGAAGTGATCTGGGCATGAACAGGTGTCCTTGCTTGAGGCCAGCATTCCTTTCTGCCCTATTTTCAATCACGCCTGGGGTGCAGTTCACACTATCACCACGCAGGGGCGCTGTTGCTCTGGAAAGTCACGGCTTCTGCAGGCAGCTGCCTTCAGTTAAGAAAAACTGCCAGGTTCCAGGGGGGTGATATTGACTTTTTATTTCTTTTGAATTAATAATCATTGGCGTTCTGCATACTGCTTAATTTCTTAGTTGTAGAGGTACAGAGTTGAAGCCTGTTAGATGTCGTTTATGGCATTTTCCAGAGGCAAATAATGAGGGCTCAGGGATACCTTGGTCGCAGCTAAATTACTGGTGAAGGTTTTTCACGAGTTTAAAAGTGTTCCTGGACCTTCAGGTAATACGAGTTAAATAATTACCATGTTAATTGCAGAGGTCCAAAGGACAAAAGGGAAGAAAATGAATTCACAGGAAAGAAAACTTTTAGGTTTATTAAAGGATAGAGGTGGGGGCAGGGTTAGCTGAACTATACCAGACCTCACAAATGATGCAGCAATGATGACTGGTTATTAAAAAGTGTAATGAAGCCAGCAGTTCCAGAATTTATGAGATTGTGGATTAGAGGCCTAGATTCCTCAAAGTGTCTGCAGCAAATCCTGATTCCCAAATCTCTAGCTTCTCCCAATGTAAAGTGGGTGCTTATTCTTGCCTGCAGACAGTTAGCATTTGGCTAATATTAACTTCAAATATGTAATTTTGGAGACCCTCAAATAGAACAGGTTATAAAAACACAATACCCTCCTGACATTGTGAGACCTTGTTACCCACACGTTTGTGCCAGGAGAGCAACGCGAAGAAAATTGGGGGCAAGCCTGGGGTTTGAGACTGACTTCTGCCACGAACTTGGTACACTGAGTGAGTCACATATCCAAATTCTTCCTTCTTTCATCTGTAGATTGAAGCTTTTAATTGAGCTTCCCTCGAGTCCATTCTGGTTCTGACAAACACCTCCCCTCCCCGTGTTCGGCACACATGGTGACAGCCTTCCTGGCCTTCCAGTCCATTTCTCTCACGCCCTTAGGGGGGCAGATTGGACCACTTTGCTCTACTTCTCTCCACCTAGAATGTCCTTCTTCCCATTTCACTGCATTTCTATGTTTTTAAATTCCTACTTCAGGTCTCAGGGCAAAAGTCACCTGCTCTGAGAAGCATTCGCTGATGCCACAGAGGCAGAGAGTCTCCCCTCCTTTATGATTTTGCTGCTCTTTGCCTATACTTCTCTTTGGCACCTACCCTTTTTCTCTTTTGGGTTATGATGATTTCAGGAGCCTTTTTGCAACAGCCAGGTCTCCAGGGGCATGACTGACGTTGATTTATCCATCCCACAGGGTCCGGCTCAGTGGCCAGCACACAGCAGGAACCAAGGAAATGGCTGATTGAGTTAACAGTCACATGCTCACAGACACATTGTATTTTGTGCAGAGCATCTGGGCTCAACTTAAACACTGATGTTCAGCCGACAGGATTTTGTCCCTGGTATACCCGCACTGTCTCTCTCCTACAATTCAGGCAGGCTTCCCCAGTGGTTAGCATTCTTGGACTCTGAATCAGACTGCCTGAGTTCAAAGCCTGGCTCTGCCACTTCCCAGCTATGAGCGCTTGGACAAGCTGTTGAACTTCTCTGTGCCTCCATTGCTCACCTATGCAGTGAAGTTAATGACAGTATTCTCTTTATACAGCTGCCGTGCAGATAAAATGGGCTAATACTTGTAATACACTTGAAAAAGCACCCAATGCGAAGCAAGCTCTCAGTAAATGCTGCTAGCTTTAAATAGTATTTTTACTACTACTAATCAAAAGATAACCACCTTGGGACTTCTTGCCAGTTAGCAGTATCTTTCTCTCATGGTAAGAACAAAATGTCCCCTTGCGTTTATCCCGGTGCCTATTCATGTCTCTAGTGAGTTTTACTGGCATCCACTGTAGAAGGCTGAGAAATGCATCCAAGTCAGCCCGCTCCCTGGGTGGGCTTCAGTTCTGGGTCTTCACAGTGAATCTTAGTTTGGCAAAAGCCTTGAGTGCATGGAAAACAGATTAACTCGCTATCATTTCAGCCTGCCACCAGCCATTTGCTAAATTGCACAATTTGATATGATGTGTGTCCTCCTGGCCCCTCTCAGACCTGCCCAGGCGCCAGCCTTGCCTCTTATCTATATGGTGCTATGGCTGTAATTCATCTGACCACTTGTGCCATGCATCCTCTCAGCAGATTTGTCCTTTTATTTGCTGCGATTCAAGGACAGAAGAAAGAAAAAGGAATGAAGAGAGGTGAGAATAAACAACAGGAGAATAAATACGTTTCAAGGCACCTTCCATGCAAGGAGTTTCGAGACGTTCTCTCTCCAGGTTGGAGCTCAGCAGCGGATGCGCCTCTCTATCCATCACTGGGCCTGCTCAGCCTGTACCTGGCTGTAGTATTATTTCAGAGAAAACTCCTTTTTCTATCTTTCTGATCCTACTCTAATTTCCTTCTTCCTCCTCTTAATCCTATTTCCTGGTAAAGAAGTTTATTTTGAAGTGGGCTGGGCACGGTGGCTCATGCCTGTAATCCCAGCACTTTGGGAGGCCAAGGTGGGTGGATTGCCTGAGGTCGGGAGTTCGAGACCAGCCTGGCTAGCATGGTGAAACCCCATCTCTACTAAAAATACAAAAATTAGCCAGCTGTAGAGGCAGGTGCCTGTAATCCCAGCTACTTGGGAAGCTGGGGCAGGAGAATTGCTTGAACCCGGGAGGTGGAGGTGGCAGTGTGCTGAGATTGCACCATTGTATTCCAGCCTGGGCAACAGAGCAAGACTCAGTCTCAAAAAAAAAAAAAAAAAAAAAAAAAAGTTTATTTTGAAGTGAGACACTGGCAGTACAGATGCTGTCTGTCTGCCTCATGATCTTTTCCCATAGTACCTAGATCTAGAAAAATGGGCTGTGGCTTTTGGCATGTATATCCAGGTAGGGACAGGCAGATGGAGGAAAGGTGGGAGAATGATGGAAACAGGAATAGCCTAACTTGTTTTTCTCCCTCCAAGTGTTCAGATCGCCCCCAAGCTATGCTATAAATCACAGCCACATTAAGCTTAAAGTACAGCCTGAGCTCTGTTGATCAAAAACTTGGGTGTAAAAGGATGTGAAATTATGTGGTCCAGTTGCTTCTTGTTACAATTTGTCATTTGACAAATTGTATTGTTACATTGTCATTTGACAATGACCTCACCAACATTTCAATCAACCTTTCTCATTCTTTCAGAGCCTAGTGCTTCTCATACAGCTCAGTTGGCAGGGAGCATTGCGGAAACCAGAATGCCGGCTGCACAATTTCATGTCTGCCCTTCATGCCGGTGGCACGCTCAGGGAGTGATGCTGATAAATGCCTGAAGGATGAAGTTCCACTGCCCTGCTGTGGTGGCAGCAGCAACAGTGGCAGGGGCAGTAGTCACAGTGGCAGTCGTGATGCAGTGCTAACATCTACTAAGGCGTACCCTGTGCCAGGCCCTGTTCCACGTGTTTTATACACACCAATCAACGTGTCTAATCCTCATGCCGTGGTTATAGGGGTATATACGCTATTATTAGACTCATGTTATTGAGACATTGAGAGATTAATAAACTGGCCCAAAGTCACATAACTGACATCAGAGGTGGTATCTGAACACAGGCAGTCTGCTATCAATGCTCACAATCTTAACCACACTCTTCAGAGAGCTCAAAGAGAGAGGTTCTTGTTCCTTCCTGAGTTTGACTTCAGGTGATCATTTCCTTGTTTGCAATGGGCAGCTACTGACACAGATTATATTAGCACTACAGCCTAAGGTCAGGTGTTGACTGCTACTTCCTGAGAAGAGTTGTGGAGTTCAGCCCAAAGGCCTGAAGCTCTAAACAGAGGACTTCCGCTGAATGTTTTTTTTTTTTTTTTTTTTTTTTGGTAGGGGAGGAGTCACTTTACAGTTTTAGTTTTAGGTTAATGTAATTAACTGAGAACACTTTGAGAAATTCAGGTTAAGACAGTCAACTTACAAATCTGATACTTTATAAGTTTTAGGCTTAATATAAAATATTGGCATATTTGCAAAACTTTTCTCATTCAGAGCTGAGAACAGGGGACAAGGATCTGACAGGAATATTCAGATCAATGTTTCTTGAAATTGTGTAATGCATATAGAGCTCTGTTAAAGAACAAATTCTTACAGTGCTCTGGTATTCATTCACATTCTTTTAATTTCAATGCTACAAATGTAAAACTAGGAATAAACTTTTTTTTTTTTGAGACAGAGTCTCACTCTCTCACCCAGGCTGGAGTGCAATGGCCCGATCTCAGCTCACTGCAACCTCTGCCTCCTGTGTTCAAGCGTTTCTCCTGTCTTAGCCTCCTGAGTAGCTGGGATTACAGGCACGTGCCACCACACCAGGCTAATTTTCATACTTTTAGTAGAGCCAGGGTTTCACCATGTTGGTCAGGCTGGTCTCGAACTCCTGACCTCGTGATCCACTCGCCTTAGCCTCCCAAAGTGCTGGGATTACAGGCATGAGTCACTGCGCCCGGCATAGGAATAAACTTTTTATGCTTTTAATTCTTATACAAGTGTACAACCAAACGAATGCACGTAAACACAGAGACACAGATGAGTAAAATTCAAATCAAGAAGCATTAATTCTTGTGATGGATGTTGCTTTGGTAACACTAATCACCAGTGTTGTGCCTATCAGGTCAAACTGTAGGCAGTTGCCACTTTTGTAGATCATAAATAAAAGAGATGTTAAAACAATTTTAATTGGGAGATCATTAAGCTGAAGCAATTCTAGCATTTTAAGTTCCTATGTAAGCAAACCAAAGCCCAATGTGAACAGTAAAATGAAACTAGAGAAGTTACCAATCAGAAACCCCCAACTAACCTCTAACTAGGGACTTTCTACTCTAACAAATCAAATATGTTTTCTTTGTCTTACTTCCATGTTCAGCCTATTAAAGGCACTACCCACACTGCTGGGTAGAGTTCTCTGAACCTCTTCTGGTTCTAAGTGCTGCCTAATTCATGAATCCTTTAATGCTCACATAAACTCTGTTAAATGTATTGTATCCAAAGTTTTTCTTATAACAATGGCAAAAAGACTAACTTACATGTTCCATTTTTGTTCACTTGAATCTTTTGACTCTGAACAACAGGGACCCCTTACTGGAGTCTCTGTTTTTGTTATGATTTTAAAATAATGTGCTAGTTTTTACAGAAGTAATCCAAGTGTACTCCAACATACATGACTTAAAAACTTTGACTCATCAAAATAAGAGTCATTTTGTATTTTACACTCTACTTTCTGCTACAGAATTATTCCAAGTTGTTATGTACTAAGATGAAACCCAGAGAAGACATTGTCCAGTAAGGTGTCCCAGGTGTCCATGCTACAGGGCAGGCACCCTATGATGACTCAACCCTCCCATCATTTTTATCCTTCCAAATAGCTATAAAACTGGTTCATTAAGCTTGCTGTGACTTTAACAGAAACGCACCAATTATCTAATATGCCCTTTTCTGTTCTTCATTAGATTGTGACACTTATCATAGTATGTACCTCTAATGTACTATGCCATCTCCATGATGCCAAACTGATTCAGTATCTACTCTAAGAAACTAAACTCATGGTCTATAAAAATGTCATTCAACTGTGAAGTATCACAGCAAAGGAGTTTTGCTTTTGTACCTGATGATAGAGCCCCACACAGTACAAAATGAGGACAAGACAGATTTTATCAACCCAATGACAGCCAGATATGCCTTGCAAACATTTAAAGTCAAGTGATATGATTTTAGATGATGTCTTGGTTACCTACAGGACTGGGAACAAAGGCACTGAAATCTCATGACAGCACTGAGTTATAAGGTGGTCATCTAGGGTATATCTACACATTATTATACTAAACATTGAAAAGATTATCATAAATTTTTTTTAAGTCATCATCAAAAAACACACAATTTGAAAAACTGGTAGAATTTGCAAGTCATCTGAGAACCACCGGGGTCTGTGGATCTTAGTATAAATAGACTCGAGTTGATCTAAAACTGCTGAGTGCAAGTCAGTCTTCAGAAGATATGGCTTTGCCAACTACCCTGTCAACAACAGAAAAGGACTCTTTATCATTTCCTTTAAATAGTAAGTGTTCTAAGTGGATTAACAAGCATGAGTCAGTTTGTTAAAACTTGATTTAAATACAACTTTTTGGGGAGCATATCCTTCACATAAAGCAAGAGCTAATGACTCTAGCTCTCTCCAGTGGAGCACAGGGGAAGGCTGCCTGTAATGAGAAAGCAAAGTAAGCCTAGAGGTTTCATAGTTGGCTATACAGTTTCCAATATAGGGCTCCTTCTCATAGTTGGGGCTACCTCCCTATTTAATACAGACTGCAACAAATGGTACAATAAGAGTAAAGCACAAGTTAAGAAAGCAGCAGTAGTAACGGTGCTCTTGATCTGTTGAAAGCCCATGAGAAGATCCAGCCATAATAGCAATGAGCTATTTCCCTTGCACTTCAACTACTGGCGGAGGCTTTTAATGTCATTGCACTAGCATCTGTGTTTCACACAAGGTCAGATTCTAAAGAAAAGTAACATTTCCTGACAAAGGGGGCTTGAGAAGCTCTCCCAGCTTACTGTCTAGAATAACACAGACCTTGAGGGGATTACATGGCAGTTAAAAAATACAGCGCTCACAATAATGTTGGATCAAATATCTGAGTACCTAATGGCAAATGCAGATCTTGGGGCTTCTCAGCCTCCATAATCACATGAGCCAATTCTTTACATAAATCTCTTTATACACGCATACAGACACGCAGCACTCATTAGAAAGACAGTAGGAACAGCAATACCACAGGACATCCAGAGGGAAGCAGAGCTTCCCATTGACATCAACCAATAAAGACTGCATACTACAAGGCGGTTCGCCAAACAACAAGCATATAAGCAAAGACTAAGACATAGCTACGAGGGTCATGTAGCAAAATAAAGTGAGCAGCTCAGCATAGGCAGTGTGGGGCAATGCTGCATGGACACACAGAGAGAACACAGATCCTCCCAGAACTATCATTGTTTTACCACAGGAATTAAAGGTAGTCACCAGTTTTTAAGAGAGGAACACCTAGGGTCTTGGTATTAGAACCTATAATACAATAGGACATGATATATTACAAACCAATATCATTAATTATGAACAGTATGTAACAACATCAATGTAACTAAAGAAAATTGTACATACAATTTTCATTACCCAATGTGGCTTTGGTTATTCTCACTGGTTATTTTCATAAAGTCTTAATGTTACTTGGAGATATCTGGACAATGTGGACCAACCTGACTATTGAGATCATGGCTGGATATCCACAGTGGCACAACCAAAGCTGCAGCCATGCCTACCCTTCATTCTCCTTGCTGAATACGGCTTTAAGAAGGCCAACATCTGTCTGAGTCCAAAGGTGTCTATTGGTACCTGTAACCACCTTTGTGTGGTGACTGGTTTGGGAGTTTTGTCCCCAAAATACTCATTGTTGCATATCTATTGCAAGGCAATAACAGACATTGCCAAACACAAAGAAAACACAAAATTGCACTCTGGCTCTATAAAGGGAGTTTTCCCATCTTTAGGAGAAATCTGGTAGCTAGGGGCAGAAATTAACACCCACCCCCTGACCTCCGGCCTCTACTCCCTTCATAAACAATTGACGAGCTTTGGGAGTCTCTACACTTCTGTGCAGCTCCAGTTCCTGGTCACTAGAACCTGCATGACTGCCTTTGCCTCAGTTTTCACAGTAGTGCTCAGACATAAGCAGCAAACTGCTCATTTGATGTTTTGCTAAATAGCAGTTTCTTATTTCCTCTCTCTCTCTCTTTTTTTTTTTTTTTTTTGAGATGTAGTCTCGCTCTGTCACCAGACTGGAGTGCAGTGGCGTGATCTCGTCTCACTGCAACCTCCTCCTCCCGGGTTCAAGCAATTCTTCTGCCTCAGCATCCCAAGTAGCTGGGACTACAGGTGTGCGCCACTGCGCCCGGCTGACTGTTGTATTTTTAGTAGAGATGGGTTTCACCATGTTGGCCAGGATAGTCTCGATCTCCTGACCTCGTGGTCTGCCCGCCTCAGCCTCCCGAAGTGCTGGGATTACAGGCATGAGCCACCGCGCCCGGCCCTTATTTCCTTGTTTGTAGTTAAGAGCTTTTCCTCCAGGTGACTAGATAATTTTCTCTAAACATCCTCCTTCCCCCATCCTCTCCCATTTATCGTCTACAGTAACATTAACATTTGGATGCAAACAGCCCCAGCAATCCCTGACCATAGCAGCCCTGAGACCACAGCAGCCCTGAGAAATCAATATAGCATTCCAATCTTTAAAAGAAGGCACAAGGGGGTGACCACCATTGATACTGAAAGCTTATTACATTTCAGGAAATAGAAAATTCAATCCCATCACCAAAGCAGGCCCCTGCCAGGGATTCTTCCAGCAGAGGGGTGGGCAAGGAGACCTAGTGCTAATGTGGAGGTTTGTACTTCCCCAAAAGTCTGGTTGTTGGGAGCTTCAGTGAATTTATGTGTGATGACACAAGGCCACATGGGTTAGAGGCAGCCATCATTTATCCATAAACATATACTTGTATATATACATATATAAAGATTGTATATGTCATCATGTCTAAGCTCTCAACAATCCACCTGGGTAGATGGAAGTGCTTTACAAAGAAGGATGTTAAGGCATATGTGACTGCCCAAGGTGATGCTGTTATTGGTGGGGTTACACTTTGAACCCCCCACTTTTGAAAGCAAGTCATTTACTCTTTACTTTGCTGTGTTGATGTCCTTTCAGAAGTTTAAATGATTAAGGAAATGTAGGGGATAATTATTATAATTTAGTGGCTAGTTTGCTTCCCTGCTGAGAGTAGACCGCCTAGTCAATTGTTAGGGGAAAAGAAGGAAATACTGCTGTGAGGTCCTCTCCTCTCTCTTTTCCATGCTACCCTCCAGGCTCACTCACAAGTTATGGGATCACAAAGGAGTGGATCTGGAAGGCAGTGAAGACCCTGCGGGGATACATTCCTGCCGCTTTGCCTGTGCCACCCAGCTCTCCCCTTTACATTCTTACTACAGCCACCCAATCTCAAGAAGCTGCTGATTCTGTTTTGAAACATCACTGATTGTCAAGGATGTTTTTCCCTTACACTGATCTTAAAAAGTCTGTTTCCCTGCAACCTGGTCTCATTCAGCTCTAACCCTCCTCAACTTCTTGTGAATCCCTTTAAGTTCTTCTCTTCTCCAGGGTCCCCCCCTTCCTCTCACTACTCTTCATCCTGACAGATCTTCCTGGCTTATCACCCTGCTGGACACTCTCCCAGGGAGAAACTGAGATTTGTCATCGTTCTCTTACAGTGGGTGCCTCCATGTAAGCCAGCACTTCCAAGGTGCTCTAGATCTGTAGGGATGCAGGAGGACCCCCACTTCCCTCAATTCAGGCATTCGAATTCCACCCGTGGCAGTAACCACGGTGGCAGCTCTGCCACTCTTTCAGCCTTCATTCTGGCCAATGCTTAGACGAACTAGCTCTGCAAACCGGAAAATTCCAATACCTAACATGTCCTTCAATTTGGTTCATCAGTTGAAATCTTTTGAAATTCTCTCATTTGACTTCTTTGTTGTGCTTGCCCTATGGGGCCACACAGAGAGTCTTGAAGCATGCAGGGCTGCTGGCAGGGACTTGCATCCTGGGGACAGCTCACATTGCATCATGGTTGGCAGCAGAGGAGCTGGCATCAAGGGTTTCCCTGGGGGAAAGGGTGGCTCTCAGGATCTGGAATCAGAAGCAGTGCTGGAACAAGGCAGACGGGACATCGGGTTCTGGCTTCATACAGAGCACATCAGATAAACTTCAGCAAACCACTTCCCTCAAGCTTCAGGAAATATTCTCCCATCCACCCAGAATTTCCAGCTTTCCCACAGCTTCATAGCCTGAGGCATCTTAAGGGAGCTTCTCAGATCTACAGAATGGACTTTCCTTTCTAACTCAGAATCAGTCATAACCATGACTTTGACCTACACCTCCTGTCTTCATTCAAGATCTTCATAGAAACTTGAATAGGAGTGGGTCAAAAAGAAGGGTCCTGTGCCCTTTCTTCCTCACACCATGTGAGCATCACTAATAAACACTTGTGCATGACTGTCCATCCCAGGTCAGTGCAATCTTCTTGTACAGCCAATGTTTCTCCAGCATATTCATTACCAACCAAATTTTGACAGGTTCCATCACATAGCTTCCTGAAATCAAGAAACCTGAGATCTTTAACATTCCTTTTAATTTCAGTAACTTTATTATAGGTTCAATATCGTACTATTTTGGCCCTTTCTGGAAATTAAACATAATTTTCTTTCAGCACTCTCTGGTAAGATTTATTTAGGTCTGCAGACGGGCTTAAAGGAGTTAAGTATTGGCTTATCGTTTTGACCATTTTGGGCTTTTTTCTTTTTCTTTCCATATTGTTTATTCCTTATGTTATTTTTATTTGAATATAATAATTGTACATCTTTATAGGCTACAGAGTGGTATTTCGATAGATACAATGTGTAACGATAAATCATGGTAATTAACATATCCATCACCTCAAAGAGTTTTCATTTCTCTATGTTGGGAACATTCAAAATCTTCTATTCTAGCTATTTGAAAATATACAAAAATTATTGTTAACTGTAGTCACCCGACAGTGCTATAGAACACTAGAACATATTCCTCTGATTTGGCTATAATTTTGTATCCTTGAACCAACCTCTCCATCTCCTCCCCTCCTACCCTTTTCAGTTTCCAATAATTACAATTGTACTCTCTACTTCTATGAGATCACTGTTTTTCAGACTCTGTATGTGAACGAGATCATATGGTATTTGTCTTTCTGTGCCTGGGTTATTTCACTTAACATAATGTCCTCCAGGCTCATCTATGTGGCTGAATAGTATTCCACTGTGTAAATATACCACACTTTATTTATCCATTCATCTGTTGATGGACACTTAGGTTGACTCCATATTAGTGATTGTGAATAGTGCTGTGATAAACATGGGGTGCAGGTATCCCTCTGATATACTGGTTTCCTTTGGATAAATGCCTAGTAATGGGGGCTGGGCATGGTAGCTCACGCCTGTAATCCCAGCACTTTGGGTGGCCAAGGTGGGCAGATGACTTGAGATCAGGAGTTCAAGGCCAGCCTGGCTAACATGGAGAAACCCTGTTTCAACTAAAAATACAAAGGTTAGCTGGGCATGGTGGCATGCACCTGTAATCCCAGCTACTGGGGAGGCTGAGGCAGGAGAATCACTTGAACCCATGAGGTGGAGGTTGCAGTGAGCCAAGATCATGCCAGTGCACTCTAGTCTGGGCAACAGAGCAAGACTCCATCTCAAAAAACAAAACAAAACAAAAAAACCCAAAAACAAAAAACATAAAACAAAACAGAAACCTAGTAGTGGGATTGCTGGGTTTTATGGTAGTTCTATTTTTAGTTTTTTGGAGAAACGTCCATACTATTCTCCATAGTGGCTGTACCAATTTACATTCCTACCAACACTGTATAAGTGTTTTTTTGCATCCTTGTTAGCATTTGTTATTTTTTGTCTTTTTGATCATAGCCATTCTAACTGGGGTGAGGTAATATCTCACTGTGGTTTTTATTTGCATTTCCCTGATGATGGTGATGTTGAACTTTTTTTTCATATATGTGTTGGCCATTTGTATGTCTTCTTTTGAGAAATGTCCGTTCAGCTGATTTGCCCAGTTTTCAATCTCAACCCTGTTTATTGTTTTCTTTCCAGTTAGACCATTGTCTTTGATAGGAAAGATAAATGTGAAGTTGCTTTTACTTCATCTGCCTTCTCAACATCAACTACCATAGCCACTCAACCCCTTGAAGCAGGAAGTACTTCTGTGCCTCCTTGCCCTTACTGCTGGATATCTTTTATTTGTTCCTCCAGAAACACTACCTTTCTGTATGCTGCTCTGAGCCCTGAGAGGGATCTTGGATGAACTGGATCAATGGATCTCTCTTTGCCTTCTGGCTGGGTTCAGCCAAGGGGAGGCAGCACCGGGAGGTGGTGGAGCAGACAGTGGGTCAGTTCCCTTCCTGCCCAGTCCCACGGGTTGGCTGGCTCCACCACTGAGAGCCACTGCTTCTGCTATGGGTCCCTTCCCTCCAGACTACTTCCATCAGCTTCCAACTTGCTCCATCTCTTGTCACTTTCCCTGTATCCTACCCACACCTTTTAAAATCTTCTTTTTATTAAAATATCCTCAAATATCTTCAGTGAGCCATCTGCTTCCTCTGAGATCACATCATCTTTCTTGTCACTCCAAATCAAATGGTCTTTTTGCTGTGGTGGCGGCTGACCTCAGGATGTTTTGCAAGAGTCCAATCTTTTCTGAGTGTTATTCTTTCAGTTTTGGATGCTTTATGTTTCTTTCTCCTTATCTTTCTTGCTTCATTTTGTGCATCTTTTTAAAATTTCAGCTCTTCAGAAAGAGCTATGTAGCTTTCTAATTTAATTGCACATGTTTCCGTTTTTTGTTTTCTTCCTCAGTAGAAACATTTGGAAATCCCAAACTTGCTAGAGAAACTCAAGTTTGAAAGGGACCTGGGGTCACTTGAGAGTTACCCAGTCCAGCTCTTCTCATTCTATGCCCTTTCCCTCGGGCAACATCTCACATATATAAAATCATGTTTGGCTTTTGTCTCTGTATTTCTAGTAACAAAGTGGTTGTGATGCCCTCACAAATGATGGAGTATGTCACAACAGTGAGGCTTGTGAACCACTCACCCAGCTAATTGACAAAGATTCTCCTCTCTGCTTTGAAGCTTTTCAGGAAAGCAAGCCAGGCCTGGAAGAGCTTAAAAGAGGCTCAGTCAAAATTATTCCTTAAGAATTGATCCAACATGAAGCATGCAAAAAAAAATTTTAGTTAACATATTTGTCCGCCCCTACTCCAGGAAACACATTATGGCTTGATTTCACATCAGGGATTAGTGCTCATAAAAGTATTTTAAGGAGTTAGACTTGGGGTAAAGATAAGATAGAAAAGACTGATCATAAGATTTACCTAACTTAGCAATGCCTAAAAAAAAAGAAGAATTATAGCATCAAAATAGTGAAACCAGCCAAAATTTTTATCAGCAGCCACCAACCAAGGAAAGGGGCATAACCTAATGTCACACATTTCCAAAACCGGCAGCTAAGGAAATTCTGCAGAGAAGCAGGGGAGAGAGGCTTGGCCTGGCCTGGCCTGGCCCTACCACCTGGCTTCTCCTCACTCCTCATGCTTGCTAACCTTTCCCTGTGAATCTGGAAAAGATGGAGATTCTCCTTCTAACGAGGGAAACCTGGAGAGGGCTGCTGGAGAGGATAGGAGATAAGAAGGTAGGTGGAGGATGGGCTGTCAGTGACGGAAGTGAATTTATAGTATCATCCCATTTTTATAAAAGTGAGTCTGGCTATCTCTCTAGTCTGCCAGACTTCTACTTATGTATATGCATAGAAAGAATTCAAATATAGAAACAATACTGAACAATTATGAGGCTTATGGTTAGTGAACAGAATCAGTGCAATGTCAAAATAGTGATTTATTTTTTCTTTCTATTAAAATGCAAGTCCCATTTTGCGTGAGAATCTTGTCTGTTCCATTGATAGCTTATAGCTCTAGACCCAGCACCTTGAAGGTGCCTTGCACAAAGTATTCTCTAAATAAACACTGGTTGAATGAACGAATGAGAATGAACTATAAAAATCAGGAGGTGGATGACAGAAAAATGAAGAAGCATTAACATCATCTTCTTTCATTGCTGGAAGTTGACTGATACTATATAAAAGTGAACCATGAATTAATAAAAGTATTACAACTCCAATAGCTTTTATAATCTTTTTTGATAAAGCATCTGTAAAAAATCAGTATGTTGGATAGTAAAAAAAATTTATATGAAGGTCAGAATTCCTCCCATGTTACTTTAGTTTCATTTACTTCTGTATATAAGTACAGCGGATCTGAATATGTATTTTTTAAATTAAAAATGGCATTAGAGTATGATTCCATTTTTATAGTGTGTCTCTCTAGCCAGCCAGCTTCTCTAAGGATGTATATATGTATATACACACACATATATATGCCTACATAATCTTTGAAAGAGTATGAAATGATGTCCACTTAATGCTCAACATCGTTATTTTTGGAAAGTGAGATTTAGAAAATGATTTTACTTTTTTCTTTTTTTCTGCAACTCTTGAGTTCTTTAAAATGAGCACTCGTGGTCTTCACAGAAACATGCTGCCATTTTTCTTTAAATTTATTTTAATAAAGGTGATAATGAAAGTAGATGCTGGTGTATCATGTTACTGCCACAGATTGAAATGTCTAATAATTTGATTTTCTTTTAAAATAAATGATTAATGATAGCTCTGAGGACAGACCGTAGGTTGAATAAGACTTTGCTTATTTACAAAGGTTTTCTTAGCTCACACATGCTCCCTCTCTCACTCTTTCTAAAGCATACTGTCACAGAGATTCCTGGCTCAAGTCTATCTTGGACTGATCATGTCAGCATATACTAGAAGGCAACTCCATTTTTAAGACACCTAATTATTGGTGATTAAAGCTTTCCTGTAATTTATAGGATCATTCCAAAATGTGTTCCACTGAACAGTGCATTCCGAGACTCTTCTATTTTCCTTCTCTGTCTCACACTACGGACAAGGTAAACTGAAAGAATCAGACTTCCAGGAAGGGTTAAGGCTGTAGGTGAATGACCAGGCATCCATCTCACTACCTATATTCTACAAATAGCGTGCATTTCAAAGTCATCCTATTCTCGGGACATGGTAGAGAATGCAGTCTTAATGTGTGTTTCTCACTCTTCTCAACAGCAGATATGGCAGGGCATATAGCGGAAGGTGATAAGTTTAAGAGTTGGGAGACTTGGGTTCTATTCTTTGCATTTACTACTGGCCGACACACCTAACTTCTCTATGACTTAGCTTCATTATCTGAAAAAGGATTAGACTAGATTCCTGGTTCTAGACTCTGGTTGTACCTTGGAATCACCTGGGATGCTTTACTAACTGGTGATGCCTTGGGTGCACCCTTAAAATCTCTGGGGAGCTTGGACATCAGAAAGGCTGTAAAGCTTTGCGTGTGATTCCCATGTTACAGTCAAGGTTAAGGACCATTGAGCTTCTTGATCACCAAAATACCTTTATTCTAAATTCCACCTTACATCACAGAATATTTCACTGCTGGCCCAGTCCTGGTTCCCCAACACTCTGAGAAAAGTGGGGACAAAAATGTCAGATCTTCATGTGTAGGGGTGGCTTGGAAATCCTCAGGTAGGACTAGGCAGAAAAACATCCCCTCTATCTAAGCAGATAAGCCACAGATACAATGACACCAGGCCCCCTGTTTCATTAATATGCCGTGTACGGTTCAGCATTATCTTCAGAAGCCTGTCACTTTTTATTTGATTTGGCCATTAAAAGAGTCTCTTTTACCTCCACTTGCTCTAATTGTAATGGTGAAGGTTTGCACTGCTGCCAAATGGCCTTGTAATGTTATTAGCTGTTGCTTCTCAATCTCTGCCTGCTGGAAATTCCAGTTATTCCCGGCACAACTGGTGTGTGGGGTGGAGAGGCTGCATCCCCAGAAAGTGCACACTTGACCCTGGAGACCAGGGTGGGGATTGGCAGGAAGGAATATGGAGGGCTTTGCAACCATTCTCCACATTGCAGCCTGTGTGGCTTGTAAAGTGTCAGCTTGGAGAGGCTCCCCCTCACCCAGATCTCCTTTCCCGAATGTTTCTGGTTAGAGTGGGCCACAACAGATGCTTACATGTGAGATTCAGAGGAGGAAGGGAAGTGGCAGCCATTCTGTAGCTCACACCTGTTTTATCTGTGGCTCATGTTGCTGGGTGGAGCAGCAGCCAAGTCATAACTGCTCTACCTTCCCTGAATTTTCCTTCAGCTTCTGTGACTCTTGGGCCAGGTGCGTGTGTATCTCTGTGATGATGGGAGCCAGCATATCCTGCAGGACAACTACAGCATCCAGGGAGGCAGTGATAACTGACCTGAGTTCCAGTGGGTCTTCATGGGTTCTGTGTGTGTGCCTGGGGGTCCCAGCCCACCCCTGCTCTCCTGACTTCATATCCATCTTCCTCTGCTGACTGCCTGCCTCTTGGACTTCAAGCTCCAACATCTCATGGTCGGTTGTAAAGACAACAGCCTTACAGAGGCTGCTTAATCAGCAAACATAATTGTACAAGTTCAAATCCTTGTGATGAATATATATATATACACACACACACGCATATGTATATTGTATATATACACACACATGCACACACACTTATAATGGCATTCACATATATGAATATATGCACACATACACATAATGCTATATCCTAGTGGTTCTGCTTTTCTGATTGAGCCCTGAGTGTCAGTGGCCTTTTCAAAATTCATATCTGACATGTCATCCCCATTTAAAACCTTCAGTGGTTTCCCATGGTTCCCCAAACCAAAGTCCTCTCCACCCCTCCAGCCTCACACCACACCATGTTACTCTGCCTTCTTTCTTGCCTCAGTCACCATGATCATCTTTTAATCCCTGCTCTTGCCATCATCTCTTCCACACTAGGGTTTTGCAGATGCTGTTCCCTCTGCCTGGATCTTTCTTTCCAGCCACCTTCAGCTGCTTAACACCAATTCAGCCTTCCTATCTCAGCTTCTAGGTCAGCTGAGTCAAAGTCTCCTCTGGTGATCTCTTCTGTCACTGCGTGCCTCTCCTCTGAATGCAAGCACAGGCTTGACTGCAAACTTCCTTGTGTGATTTCTTGCCTAACGTTTCTTTCTTCTACTGGACTGTAAGCTCCAGGAGGGCAGGGAGGGCTGGCTATTCTTATTCTTCATTGTGTTTTTTCTACCTCTAGGACCTTCTTTGGTAGGCAATTAACTTTTTTCTCGGCATAAGAAATGTGAGTTGAGTGAGTGAATAAATAAAATATGTAGCCTGGCCAACATGGTAAAACCCCATCTCTACAAAAAATATAAAAATCAGCCTGGACATGGTGGCACATGCATGTAACCCCAGCCACTGGAGAGGCTGAGGCACGAGAATCACTGGAACCTGGGAGACGAAGGCTACAGTGAGCCAAGATCGCACCACTGCACTCCAGTCTGGATGACAGAGACTCTGTCTCAAAAAGTAAAAGATAAAAATAAATAAAAGATGTTAAATGTCAATAATAGACTGGATAAAGAAAATGTGGCACATATACACCATGGAATACTATGCAGCCATAAAAAAGGATGAGTTCATGTCCTTTGCAGGGACATGGATGAAGCTGGAAACCATCATTCTCAACAAACTATCACGAGGACCGAAAACCAAACACCGCATGTTCTCACTCATAAGTGGGAGTTGAACAATGAGAACACATGGACACAGGGAGGGGAACATCACACACCAGGGCCTGTTGGGGGGGTGGGGACCTGGGGGAGGGATAGCATTAAGAGAAATAACTAATGTAAATGACGAGTTGATGGGTGCAACAAACCAACATGACACATGTAAACCTATGTAACAAACCTGCACGTTGTGTACATGTGCCCTAGAACTTAAAGTATATATATATAAAAGATGTTAAATAGATGAAGGAGATGGAGGAAGAGTGGCAGAAATGGCCCAGGGGTGAGATGTAAAGGAATTTAAGGCTGGGAGCCCAGCCAGGCCTGGTGATCTATCCGGATCTGCCACTGTGGGGAAAGCCCATCCCAACGGCACACAGCTGCCTTGAGAGGTGAGACATTACTAACTCACATATGATGATGGATGCTTGTCGTGAACTAGACAGACTTCCCTTTTCCATGGCCAGTTTTTGCTAATGATTTTTTTTCAGTCGTGACAGCCGAAATTCTTAACTACTGAAGCAATCACAAGATGGTGTTTAATTTTTTTTCTTGAAGTTAAAATTTCTTTAAAGTAGAAGTAGAATTTGGAAATGAAGCATTCCCTTCAGAATAAATTAGTGAGTGTCTGTAGAAGAGAAAAACAATTAACACATTCATGCATTATGGCTTAGTTTTCACCTTTCTTTCCAAGGGCAATTTATCTAAGAAGAGCTGTTTGTCCTGATTTTGGTTGATTTATTCATGTGCTTGCATTTGCCTGAGTATATTTGAATTTCACAGTCTCTGCTTCCAGCCCAGGACAACACCCTTGTAAGCTCTGGACACAACCCTGGCACATAAAGTCTGAGTGAAAAGTTCTAGACTGGTGCTTATCTGTGCCTCCAAAAGGAAGAAGCCAGCAACCTGTGAAAGTCAGGTCACTACATCTCAGCCCTGGAATAAAAGCCAGGAAACTTGGCATTAGCTTCTGATTTCACCATTATTTAGCCATGAGTCCTTGCAGGGCTCACCTAACTAATCTCTCTGAGCCTCCATTTCTTTGCTTGTAAAATGAGTGTTGAACCAAAAGCTCACAAAGCATCATTAAACTCTGCAATATTATGATTCTAAGGTTTACCCTTTCTGGCAGCAATCAGAGTTTTTTCCCCTCTAAACATTTTACCTCTGAACATTTCCCATATAAATATTTTAATCTGAAGATAACATTTGTGTGTGTATGTGTCTGTGTGTGTGAAAGTATAACTTTCATTTCACATGAGAATTAAAATTTACACTTAAAACTTCTCATAACTGTCTCAATGTTCTCTTTCTTCTTCGCACTAAATCTTTTTGTCTCATCTATAATGAGGACTTTTCCAGACACTGCACTAGCTGATGTGGAAAGCTTTGCTTTCCACTAAGAACTATGGCTCCCGGCTGGGTGCAGTGGCTCATACCTGTAATCCCAGCACTTTGGGAGGCCGAGGTGGGCAGATCACCTGAGGTCAGGAGTTCAAGTCCAGCCTGGCCAGCATGGCGAAACACCGTCTCTACTGAAAATACAAAAATCAGCTGGGCATGGTGGTGTGCAACCGTAATCCCAGCTACTCAGGAGGCTGAGGCAGGAGAATCGCTTGAACCCGGGAAGCAGAGGTTGCACTCCATCCTGGGCGACAACATGAGACTCTGTCTCAGAAAAAAAAAAAAAACTATGGCTCTTTATACTTTTCTGTTTTATTTGGTATTCATTTATTTTAAAGACCCATTTATTTTTTAAGGATTTTTCCCACTTTCCTACACTTTACTGTTCCCACCATCTGTTTTGAGTCTTTAATGATGCAAGTTGGACTTTTGTTGTTAATTTAAGAATATGCAATTGAATCAGAAGAATTTATGAAAACTAATTCAATAGACTCATTAATTAACATAACTAAGATTTTTTATACACATGGGATATACTTCAACTTTATTAATTTACACAAAGCATTCAAACTCGAAAATAAGCTAGCCACAGTTTTTTATTGTGGATTCCCCTCCTCATTCTTGTAAAACAGTTTTTTGTGGGTGTCTAAATGACTAGAAAACAAATAGCCAACCACAATTATTGGGGGATCTTAGGAGGTAAACAATGGTACCGCTTAGGATGCTACCACTCATGACGATTAGTTTCCAAATACTCCCTGGACCATGTGTCAGGCCTGGGGGATCGGGTAATGGAACATGGGAAACAGAACCTCGCTCTCTGATGCTGGCAGGGCCTTTGTAAGGTTTCCCTAGTGTCACTGGGGAATAATGTATTTTGATAATTAACTCAGATAATTTTCCTCCATCACACTGCTCATCCAGTGCGTGTCCTGGCCTTCCCCCCAGGGAGCAGCCAAGTGAGGAGTGACCCAGCAGAACCAACAGACCAAGAGTCAGTCCTGGCATTTGACTCTCAGAAGGTCATTTATTATCTTAGGGCATCCTGGGCAAAGCAGTCTCCTGAGGAGTAGATGCTAAGTAAAGAAGGAAAGAAAGCTGGGGTGGGGGTTGGGCAGACACCCCTGAGGGGTTGGTATGGGACCACACAGTTGATAGAACATCCGGGACAGAGACAATTAGCACCGCTCCACTTCGCAAGGGAAATACAAGAAGCCGGCAAAGTCATACACCTCCCTGCTTCCCAGCCCTGCAATCTGTATTCCCAGCATGATGCAGGAGCAGAAATATGGGTCTAGCACATGGGCCTGAGACGACCCAGGAGAATTTCTCTCTCACAGCTAAGAGAGGCAAATGGAGTACCTTATGTGCTCCCCAAAATAAAACACCAATGAGGCAAGTGACATCACAGTAACAATACTACTACGAATACTAATAATGGGAATCACTCACAGTATACAGCTTTTACTATGGGGCAGACACAATTTTAAATGTTTTTACATACTAACTCATTTAATCCTCCCAAGAGCCACATGAAGTAGATACTGTTATGAATAGCTCTAATTTATAGATGAGGTAATCAAAGCACAAAGAAGTGAAGTGAAGTGGCCAAGGTATAGAGCCCGTAATGAGCAGAGCTGGGATTCAAACCCAGAGAGTGCGGCGCCAGAGTCAAACTTAAGAGGCCTGGGGGTTAGGACAGAGGGTGCAGCAATGACACATGTGAGTGGCCAGGTAGGAATGAGGCTGTCTAAGGGAGACCATTCTGGAGAAATGACCACGTACTCTGGCCAGGTCCAGAAGAGCTACCTACCTTCCCGGGCTGAGACCACAGACACCCCCAGCCCCACGAACGAAGATGCGACTCTGAAAAAAGGGGGACTCGAAACAGAAGTTCAGTCACGGAAGAATACAATAACTCTCGCACAGCTGTGTATGATGACTGTATTAGTTATTGCACTGATGCGGAAGGTCATAGATACAGGTTGCAAGGGATACGTTATGGGACCAGTAAGTAGCACAGTCCATCGATCTCATCAGCACATATTTGGGTCACAGATGATCTCTGCCTTGCTTGAAATATACACACACATATGTGTGTATATACATGTATGCATATGTGTATATATATGTGTGTGTGTGTTTTCCCATATGTATTATTTAAATTATAAAATATCTGCTCCTGGTACAAAACCTCAAACAGAACCAAGGTGAGGAAATTAGTAAAGACCCCTCAAATGCTATTTTCCATCTTTTATGGGAGGAATTGTGTTCCCCCCAAAAATTCATATATGGAGTCCTAATCCCACGTACCTCAGAATGTGACTGGATTTAGAGACAGGGTCCTCAAAGAGGAAAATAAGTTAAAAGGAGGTCGGCCGGGCACGGTGGTTCACGCCCATAATCCCAGCACTTTGGGAGGCCAAGGCGGGCGGATCACGAGGTCAGGAGATCGAGACCATCCTGGCTAACACGGTGAAACCCCGTCTCTACTAAAAATACAAAAAAAACTAGCCGGGCGTGGTGGGCGCCTGTAGTCCCAGCTACTCGGGAGGCTGAGGCAGGAGAATGGCGTAAACCCGGGAGGCGCAGCTTGCAGTGAGCTGAGATCGCGCCACTGCACTCCAGCCTGGGCGACAGAGCGAGACTCCATCTCATTAAAAAAAAAAAAAAAAAAAAAAAAATTAGGTCATCAGAGTATGCCTGAATTCCAGCAAGACTGGTGTCCCCACAAGAAGAGGAAGTTTGGATGCAGACACACACAGAAGGAAGGGGATGTGCAGACTCAGTGAGAAGGCGGCCATCTACAAGCCAAGGAGAGCAGTCTCAGAAGAAACCAACCCTGCTCCCACCGTGATCTCGGATTCTGAGCCTCCAGAACTGTGAAATAATAAATTCCCTTTGTTTAAACCATCCGGTCTGTGGGACTTTGTTACGGCAGTGTTGGCAAACTAATGCACCGTCTCTGACCATTCCTACTCCCAAGCTTTCAATTGTGCAGACTTTCCTCATACTCACATTTGTGGAAGACAGAATGGAAAGGGATGTCATACATATATATGTATACAGATATATGTGTATTTTTTTCTTTGCAAAATGTATAATATATACCTCTGTGTCTGTGCATCTCAAATATCCCTCTCCTTTTTTTTGTTTTTGAGACGGAGTCTCGCTCTGTTGCCCAGGCTGGAGTGCAGTGGCCGGATCTCAGCTCACTGCAAGCTCCGCCTCCCGGGTTCACGCCATTCTCCTGCCTCAGCCTCCCGAGTAGCTGGGACTACAGGCGCCCGCCACCTCGCCCCGGCTAATTTTTTGTATTTTTAGAAGAGACGGGGTTTCGCTGTGTTAGCCAGGATGGTCTCCATCTCCTGACCTGGTGATCCGCCTGCCTTGGCCTCCCAAAGTGCTGGGATTACGGGCGTGAGCCCCCGTGCTTGGCCCCCTCTCCCTTTTTTATAAGGAAACTAGCCACTGGATTTAGGGTGGGCCTAATTATATACATCTGCAAAAACCCTATTTCCAAATAAGGTATTATTTATTAATATAATATATATCTTATGTATATTAATATGTATATTACAAAATACATATTTTTTCTTTTTCTCCCTATTTTCTTTAAATTATAAAAAGATATATGCATAAAGGTATTGCATAGTGTTTTAAGCGCACAGTTTGATGAGCGTTGGTAACTGTGTACAGCTGTGTAACTACCCTCACCATCAGGATACAGCAGTTCTCTCACCCGAAAACGTTTCCAAGTGCTCGTTCACAGCTAATGCTCTTCCTACCAAACGCTACCCCCGAACCCCAGGAAACCATTGATCTGTTTTCTGTCAACACAGTTTTGCCCTTTTTGAGAATTTCAAGTGAATGGAATGCTTGCTGTATTTCTGAGATTACTTTTAGGCACAAAAGCAATACTGCACTTCAAGTTATTCAATTGCACTTTTTGTTTATAGGAATGTAAAAATAAAACGCAAAATAGGATAATAGGATGGTGCCGCGGAGAGCGCATGGGATAGGGATCGCGGGGCTCTGGGTCTGAGCCCTATCAACACAGCCTGCGTCTGAGCTCCTGCCCCTTGCCTTGGCCCTTTGCTCACAGACTCATTTGTGTACAAATGCTTCCCAAATGCTCTGGGAAAATCCCCCAAATATTATTATTATTATTTTGAGATGGAGTCTCGCTCTGTCACCCAGGCTGGAGTGCAGTGGCACAATCTCGGCTCACTGCAACCTCCACCTTTAGGGTTCAAGTGATTCTCCTGCCTCAGCCTCCTGAGTAGCTGGGACTACAAGCATGCACCACCATGTCTGGCTAATTTTTTGTATTTTAGTAGAGAGGGGGTTTCACTGTGTTGCCCAGGCTAGTCTCGAACTCCTGAGCTCTGGCAGTCTGTCTGCCTCAGCCTCCCAAAGTGCTAGGATTATAGATGTGAGCCACCACGCCCGGCCCCCCAAATAGTATTTACTATTTTGACATCAGACATGATTTTGTAAATATTTTCAGATGGGAGAAAGTAAGATAAAATGATGAGGAATGGGCTCCAAGTCAGTGTTAGGACTGGACACAGAAGACAGGCAACCCTTGCTGCCCACGACATTGGGTTTCTTCCTTCAATCCACATCATGCCCATGCCTAAGAAAGCCCCAGGGACAAGTCTGTGATGAGGGGAAAAGCTCATCAGGAGCATGACATTTTTAAGGTTTATCCAGCTCCCAGCAAGAACGTGTTCTCCTTCAGAACATTCAAGGAGAGCTTCTTGGTAGCAAAATGAAAGGTCAACATGTGACATTAGCTTTCTCCCACCCTTGTTCATAACTAAAAGTGTACCACATTGAAACTAGATTTGGGCTATATTTACAAATTAAAGAGTAGTTCAGGAAAAGTTTTACCTTTCCAACTTGTCCCATAGCAACTCTTTGTCTGGCATGACATTGAAGGTGAAAGCCAGGGCTAAACACAGGAGAAAAGAGATGGGAGACAGTGTCCCCCATGGGGGCTTCAGAGCCAGACACACTAACTAATGTCCTGGCTCTGTTGCTAGCCAGCCTTGTGTCCCTGGGCAGGGCAGGTCAGCCTCCTTAGTCTCACCCTCACCGTCATCAAAAGGCCCCCACATACCTGGGCTTCACATCATTGTCTGGAGTTTTAAAGAAGAAAACAGGCATTCAGAAGTGATTCACCAGCCCCATTCCCTACTATATGTTTTAGGAATATACCCCAATTGCCTGACATTTCTTTCTCAAGAATTCTTTCACAACACCAAGGAGACTTGGCTACCAACAATCCCTCCACGTGTGCACACTGTCTGATGACATTATTTTACAGCAGCAGTCTTGAAAAACTTTTCTTCCTTGTGTGATCCCTGAGAGAAATTGAAAAAATGACACCCACTCTTAGCATATTTTTAGCGTAACGTCTAAACATTTTAAAGTACGTTGAGATAACCGCAAAGGATGTAATTTCAGGTGTAATGTCTATTACACCCAAGCTCTGAATATATTTTTTGACAAAATCTTTGAGATTCAAATAATTCCATTCGTGGAAAATTATCTTATAAACTACATGGTAAGCAAGGTGTGTTCTCAAGCAGACTAAGTTTAGGAAAGATGATGTGCAGAAGCTAAAGACACCGTTACAAATGTGCAAACTGGCCGGGTGCAGTGGCTCATGCCTGTAATCCCAGCACTTTGGGAGGCCAAGATGGGTGGATCATGAGGTCAGGAGTTCGAGACCAGCCTGGCCAAGATAGTGAAACCCCGTCTCTACTAAAAAATACAAAAATGAGCTGGGCGCGGTGGCGGGGGCCTGTTATCCCAGCTACTCAGGAGGCTGAGGCAGGAGAATCGCTTGAACCCAGGAGGCGGAGGCTGCAGTGAGTTGAGATTGCACCATTGCACTCCAGCCTGGGTGACAGAGTGAGACTCCATCTCAAAAAAAAAAAAAAAAAAAAAAGCAAACCATGTCCCCTCAGTTAAAAGTCCATTAGTTATATCTCCTCCTGTGCTAGCTGTTTCGATTTCCTACTGACACCCGGGGAGCTGATCGGAAAAGAGGATCACAGAGTACACCTATGGATTTGACACTCAGAACACATCATTTTTAACATCCCCTCTTTACTGACAACAGCCAATAAGTGATCTTTAATACAACTGAAATGTCTGCAAACAGTACAGTTTAGGCAACCACTAAATTATACTAGTAAGTAACATTAGGTATCATTTTTCTGAAATTTCTTTTTTTTTCACTTTTAAAACCAAAAGATAGGAAAAAGTATATATTTCATTTTAAAAGATACTTCTAACATTCAATAACTGTTCTCATGTGTGGACTGAAATGTATAATTATCAAACAAAAAGAGTGTGTCTTGCACTTGTCACTTTCACTTTAACAATTTTCAAATGCAATAGTAAAATGCAAATATAAACTCCAAGTGGCCACACAGAGTGACAACATTGAAACAACTTACATTCTGTTTTTTCATCTTTTTCATCACCATGCCCCAGTGTTTAACTTATTTTTTTGAAAGTACCATACAGGTCTGAGACATGCCCTGTGCCCAGTTCCACCCCGTTAGGCACTTATTATATGATCAAAATGTACGTGTGTCACTGAGTGTGCTGGCAGTCTCTGTGCAACTCTTGGTTCTCTGAGTTAACGTCCATGTAGAATATAATTAAAATATGCTAATTTGAAGCTTACATATATATTATTATAATGCAAAAGTAACCATAGCAATTCAGAACTCTTAGATCAACAAAATAATTTCTAGGGGAGGAATATTTTCATGCTAACGTTGTTTAGAATTGCATAGTGATAACATATAGCAGATCAAATTTTGTTCAGTTTTATTATTATGTTTAAATTCTCTATCACCCCCTCCCCTCCGCCCTTTGAAAGCCTGCATTTGCCGTAGGTGGGTCCTACAACTCTGCCTTCTCTTCACCAGTAGAGGATAAATACCCATTCTTGGGAAATAGTAAAACAGAAGGAATTAAGTGAGAGAAATTAGTACTGAAGATGAAGTTCTCTGCTTTTTTCCCTCACAATCCTACTTCAGAATTGGACCGGTGACCCATAAGGGAGGGTATCAGCTCCATGCAGAAATACTGTCTGTTTATGGCTGTTAATAGGCAGAATGGATGTTAATTGGATAATAACTAGAGCACAGCGGGATGGATCACGTTGCAGGTTTACAGAATCTTGACAGTGTGGGTGGGATATCCAACACCCAAAATAATACAGTCTGTTTGAAAATACCTAAGATGGAATAGTGTTCAATCGTCTCCTGTCTACTAAAAGCCCAGTTAGATTTATGAGTCGGCACAGTCCAAAAAAGCACAGTACAGTCAAATACATCTTCTACAAGTAAATGTGTTCATTTAGTCCCACCTCATGATACACCTTTATTTTATATTCCTTTACAATCAATCTTTCTTTCTGTCTCACCCATCCACACACATACTAGTGTATATATACATACAATTTTTTCATGGCTGTAAATAGAGTATTTATATAACTGTAACCTCTTGAAAACATTTTCATTGTGAAATGCATCATAAGCATACATGTAAAAGTATAAAGATGTATTCTAAAATGATAATAAAGGTACCCACCACCCAGTAAAAAGAAGAAAACATCGTGAGTATCCTTTGAGATTGATACCGAGTACCTCCACGCCTAAACATCTCTTGTTCTCTATCCCCACAAAAGTTAGCCCTTCTCTTCAAGGTTATATTTTTACCATTTAACCAAATATGTGTGAATCGCCGAATAATACAATGCTTACTTTTGCCTGATTTTAAACTTTATATAATTGGGATCATGAGATATCCTGTGCTTATTTTCATGAATATTGTTTTTGAATTGTATCCTCGTTAAAGCCTTTTACTGATTCATTTGTATAATTCTACCATATGACTATAACGTGCTTTCTCTTTCCATTCTAGAGCCAAATGCCATGCCTGGATTATTCCAGAATTTTGCTAATATGAACAATGCTGCTAAGATGAGTGTCCTTGATCACTTGCACAATTGCTTCTCCGGTCTATAATATATTCGTTGGAGTAGAGATGCCAAGTCATAAATATGTAAGAGTTCCACTTCAATAGACATCACCACAATGTTTTCCAATGTGGTTTGCGAATGCACACTTCCACCAGCATTAGATTAGCATTCCCTGTGTTCCACACACTTGTGCATACTTGGCATGGTCAGAGTCTTTGATTTTTTTCCAGTTTGGTTAATTAAAATGATATCTCACTGTAGTTCTAATTAATTTGCATTTTCATGATTATTAATGACATCGAGGAACTGTTATATGCTTATTGGTCACGTATATTTTCTCTTCTATGAAATGTTTGTTCATGGTTTTGCTCATTTTTCTATGGCATTGTTTGTTGTTTTCTCAATTTTTAGAAGTCTTTTATATATTCATGATTCTAATGCTTTGTTGGTGGGTGCTGCAAATATCTTCTTCCAGTTGGTGGCTACTTTTTACTTTAATAGTATCTTTTGATGAGCAGAAGTTTTAAATTTTATTAATGCAGGTGAGCTAAATTTTAATATTTTACATGACTTTAATTAACTTCAACTTAAAAAGCCATGCAGAAGAATGGTTGCTTAATGGATTAAGCAACCATTCTTCTGCATATGGATATACAGTTTTCCCAGCACCATTTATTTTCAGACACTGTTTTTTTGCCCCAATGAGTGTTCTTATCAGTCTAAAACTACTAAGTAACTTTACCATTTTTTCAAATAATAGAGGACCTTTATACCGTTTCTCAATTTGCATGCTCTTATTTTCCAGTAGTTAAGTCATTTGGGTTTTTATTAACTCCTCATAGTGGACATTATTGCTTTTGCTTTATACAGTCCATGATTGTTTAGATTAAGCCACACTTACTACATTCATTATTTATCAATCCTTTTGATATCTCAAACTTTCATCCTGTGCTTATTTTCATGAATATTGTTTTTGAATTGTATCCTCGTTAAAGCCTTTTACTGATTCATTTGTATAATTCTACCATATGACTATAACGTGCTTTCTCTTTCCATTCTAGAGCCAAATGCCATGCCTGGATTATTCCAGAATTTTGCTAATATGAACAATGCTGCTAAGAAAAAGAGATAATTTTTCTTCTTCCTAAAATATATTTTATAGACATTTCTTTGGTAAAGACAGGGTAGTGATACATTCCTTTCACTTTTTTGCATGATAATTTTGCTCTTGTTGAAAGATAGTTTCATTACATGTAGAATTCTAATTGTTATTTTATCAGAGCACATGAAACATTGTCTTCTACTGCTTTGTAGCTTCCATTTTTACATAGAAGTTATCTGTCAGTCATTTTTTGATAGGCAATCTGTCTTTTATTTCTAGTTATTTTATTCAAAAAATTGACATGTAAAAATTGTACATATTTATGAGGTATATAGTGATGTTTTGATACATACAATGTATAGTGATCAGAACAGAGTAATTAGCATAGTCTATCATCTCAAACATTTATCTTTTTTTGTATTGAAAACATTCAATATTCTTCTAGCTATTTGAAACTATATATTATTGTTAATTAGAGTTATTCTACAGTGCTATAGAACACTAGAACTTCCTCCTATCTGTAATTTTGTATCCTTTAACAACTTTCTCTCCCTCTCTGCCCTTCTCAATCTTTAGTGTCCATTGCTCTACTTTCTACTTCTATGAGATCAATATTTTTTAGCTTTCACATATGAGTGACAACATGTGGTATCTGCCTTATTTCACTTAGCATAATATTCTCCAGTTCCATCCATGTTGCCACAAATGACAGGATTTTATTCTTTTCCTTAGCCTAATAGTATTCCATCACATATATCTACATATTAATACCACATTTTCTTTGTTCATTCATCTATTGTTGGACACCTAGGTTGATTCCGTATCTTGGCTATATGAATAGTGCTGCAATAAGCATGGGGGTGCAGATGTCTCTTTGAAGTATTGATTTCCTGCCCTTTGCATAATTGCCCAGTAGTGGGATTGCTGGATGCTATTAGTAGTTCTATTTTTAGTTTTTTGAGGAACTTCCATACTGTTCTCCATAGCGGCTGTACTAGTTTACATCCTTATCAACAGTGCGTAAGTTCCCTTTTCTCTGCATTCCTGCCAGCATTTGTTATTTTTGTCTTTATGATAATAGCCATCCTGACTGGGGTGAAATGATACCTTACTGTGGTTTTGATTGGCATTTCCCTGATGATTCATGATGCTGAACACTTGTTTAATGTATTTTTTGGTCATTTGTATGTCTTCTTTTGAGAAATATCTGTTTAGATCATTTGTCCTTTTACATTTTTTTTTTTTTTTTTTGCTATTGAGATATTTGAGTTCCTTGTACATTCTGGATATTAATCTCCTGTCAGATGAAAAGTTTGAATATATTTTCTTCCATTCTGTAAGTTGTCTTCCCACTCTTGATTGTTTCCTTTACTGTACAGAAGCTTTTTAGTTTGATATAATCCCCTTTATTTTTGCTTTTGTAGTCTGTGCCGTTGGGGTCTTATTCATAAAATCTTTTCCCAGACCAATGTCCTGCAGCATTTCTCCTATGTTTTCTTGTATTAGTTTTATGTTTTCAGATTTTACATTTAGGTCTTTGATCCATTTTGAGTTGGCTTTTGTATAGGATGAGAGATGAGAGTCTAGTTTCATTCTTCTGTATGCGGATATCCGATTTTTTCAGGACCATTTATTTACGACACTGTTTTGTTTTGCCCCAGTGAGTGTTCTTCACACCTTCGTCAAAAATCAGTTGGCTATAGATATGTGGATTAATTTCTGGGTTCTCTCTTCTGCTCTATTGGTCTCTGTATCTGTTCTTATAACAGTACCATGCTGTTTTGGTTACTACAGCTTTGTAGCATATTTTGAAGTCTAGTAGTGTGATACCTCTAGCTATGTTCTTTTTGCTGAGGATTGCCTTGGCTATTCTTGGTCTTTTGTGGTTCCATATACATTTTTATGATTCTTTCTATTTCTGTGAAGAATATCATTATTATTTTGATAGAGATCGCATTGAATCCATAGTTTGCTTTGGGTAGTATGGTCATTTTAACAATGTTAATTCTTCTTATCCATGATCATGAGATGTGTTTCCATTTGTATCCTCTTCAACTTCTTTCATCAGTGTTTTGTAGTTTTCATTACAAAGGTCTTTCATCTCTGTGGTTAAGCTTATTCCTAGGTTTTTTTAATGTAGCTATTGTAAGTAGGATTGCCTTTTTTATTTCTTTTTCATTAGTTCATTGTTCAGGTACAGAAACACTACTGATTTTTGCATGTTGATTTTGTAACGTGCAACTTTACTGAATTCACTTATCAGTTCTAAGAGTTTTTTGATATAGCCTTTAGGTTTATATATATATAAGTTAATGTGTCTGCAAACTGGGACAATTTGATTTCCTCCTTTCCAATTTGGATGTCCTTTATTTGCCAATTGCTCTGGCTAGGGCTTCCGTTACTATGTTGAATACAGATGGTGAGAGTGGACATCCTTGTCTTTTTCCAGTTTTTAGTGAAAAAGCTTTCAAGATTTCCCCATTCAGTATGATGTTAGCTGTGGGTTTATCATATGTGGCCTTTATTATGCTGAGGTACTTTCCTTCTGTAACATCTTAATTGAGAGTTTTTATCATGATGGGATATTGAATTGTATTAAATGCTTTTTCTACATCTTTGGAGACAATCATACAATTTTTTTGTTTCATTCTATTGATGTGATGTATTATATTTATTGATTTGCATATGTTGAATCATCCTTGCATTCATGAGATAAATCCTACTTGATCATGGTGTATTATCTTTTTGATATGTTGTTGGATTTGGTTAGTATTTCATTGAGGATTTTTGTGTCTATGTTCATTAAGGATATTAGACTATATAGCCTTTTTCATTTTTTGATTGTGTCCTTATCTAGTTAGTTACACTGGCCTCATAGAATGAGTTAGGAAAAATTTCTTCTACTTCAATTTTTTGGAATAGTTTAAGAAGAATTAGCATAATTATCTTCAAGGGTTTGGTAGATTTCAGCAGTGAAGCCATCCAATTCTGGGCTTTTCTTTTTTGGGAAACTTTTTATTACTGATTTAATCTTATTAATTGTTATTGATCTGTTTGGGTTTTCTATTTCTTTTTGGTTCAATCTTGAGAGGTTGTATGTGTTCAGGAATTTATCTATTTCCTCTAGGTTTTTAAATTTACTGGCATATAGATGTTCATTATAGTCTCTAATGATCCTTTGTATTTCTGTGGTATTCGTTGTGATGTTTCCTTTTTCATTTCTGATTTATTTGGGTCTTCTCTCTTTTTTTCATTGTGTAGCTAAAGGTTTTTACAATTTTGTTTATCTTTTCGAAAATCGACTTTTTATTTCATTGATCTTTTGTATTTTTTTCTTTAGTCTCAATATTATTCATTTCTGCTCTGATCTTTATCATTTCTTTCCTACTAACTTTGGATGTGGTTTGTTCTCACTTTTCAAGTTTCTGGAGATGCATCTCAAGTTGATGATTTGAAATCTTTCTAGTTTTTCAACCTAGGAATGTATTGCTATAAACTTGCCTCTAATATAGCTTTCGCTGTGTCTCATATGTTTTGGTATGTTGTGTTTCTGTTTACATTTGTTTCAAGGAATTTTTAAATTTCACTTTAAATTTTTTCCTTCACTCATTGGTCACTCAGGAGCAGGTTAATTTTTGTGTCTTTGTATAGTTTCAAATATTCCTCTTGTTATTGATATCCAGTTTTATTCCATTGTGGTCAGATTAAATACTTGATATAATTTCAATTTTTTTTTTTTTTGAAACAGAGTCTCACTCTATTGCCCAGGCTGGAGTGCAGAGGCATGACCATGGCTCACTGCATCCTTACTACAATCCTCTTGGGCTCAAGAGATCTTCCCACCTCAGTCTCCTGAGTAGCTGGGACCACAGGTGTGTAGCACCACAGGCGGCTAATTTTTTAATTTTTTGTAGAGACAAGGGCTCTCTCTGTTGTCCAGGCTGGGCTCAAACAATCCTCCTGCATTGTCCTCCCAAAGTGCTGGGATTACACCATGCCTGGCCATAATTTTGATTTTGAAAAGCTTTTTGAGATTTGTTTTGTGTCCTAATATATGGTCAAGCCTGGAGAATGTTCCATGTGCTGATGAAAAAAATGCATATTCTGCAGCTATTGGGTGAAATATTCTGTAAATGTCATTAGGTTTGTTTCGTTTGGTCTATAGTGTAGTTTAAATCTGATGTTTCTTTGTTGACTTTCTGTGTAGATGATCTGTCCAAGGCTGAGAGTGGGGTGTTAAAGTCCCCAACTATTATTGTATTATAATCTATCTCTCCCTTTAGATTTAATAATATTTGCTTTATATATCTAGGTGTCCTAATGTTAGGTGCATACATTTACAATTGTTATATTATCTTGCTGAATTAATCTCTTCGTCATCATATAATGCCATTGTCTCTTTTTGTAGCTTTTGTCTTGAAGTCTGTTTTGTCTGATATAAGTACAGCTACTTTGCTTGCTTTTGGTTTCTGTTTGCATGGAGTATCTTTTTCCATGACTTCACTTTCAGTCTATGTGTGTCTTTATAGGTGAGGTGAGTTTCTTGTGGGCTGTATGTTGTATCTTGTATTTTTAATCCATTCAGTCAGTCTGTATCTAAATGGAGATTTTAATCCACTTACATTCAAGGTTATTATTGATAGGTGAAGACTTTTATCATCCTATTGATTGTTTTTTTTTTTTACTTGTTTTGTATATCCTTTGTTCCTTACTTCCTCTCTTATTTTTGCAGTTGGGTGTTTTTCTGTAGTGATTCCTTTTTCTTTCTCCTTTGTGTATTGGCTCCACCAATAAGTTTTATAGTTCTGCATGTTTTCATGACAGTGGTTATTGTCTTTTCACTTCTAGATGTAAGACTCTCTTGAGCAATTCTTGTAAGGTTGGTCTACTGGTGATGAATTTTCTTAATTTTTGCTTGTCTGTGAAAAATTTTATTTCTCCATTTCTAAAGAATAGCTTTGCTGGGTATAACACTGAATGGCAGGTTTTATTTTTTTTCTTTCACTACTTTGACTTTATCATTCCATTCTTTCCTGGCCTACATGATTTCTGATGAGAAATCTGCTGTTAATCTGATGGAGATTACCTTTTATGCGACTTGAAGCTTTTCTTTTGCTGTTTGCCTTTGACTTTTGACAATTTGACTAAAATGTGCCTCAGAGAGGACCTGTGGGGGTTATATCTATTTGGGGTTCTTTGAGCTTCCTGGATCTTTCTCCTAAGACTTGGAATATTTTCACATTAAATATGTTTTCTGCACCTTTTCCCTTCTCTTCTTCCAGAATGTCCACAATGCAAATATTTGTTCACTTATTGATATCCCATAAATTCTTTGACTTAATTCCTTTTTATTATTTATTTAATTTCATCTGTTTTTTTGCCTGCATTATTTCAAAATACCTGTCTTCAAGTTCAGAAATTCTTTCTTCTGCTTGGTCTGTTCTGGTGTTGAAGTTCTCAATTGTATTTTTTATTTCATTCATTGGGTTCTTCAGCTGTAGAATTTGGTTCGTTTTAAATGATATCTCTGTTGAATTTCTCAAATAATGAATTATTGTTTTCATGATTTCATTGAATTGAATATATTTTCTTATATTTCACTGAATTTCTTTAGAATTATTATTTTGAATTCTTTTTCTATCATTTCATGATTGGGGTTTATTACTAGAGAATTATTGTGTTCCTTTAGAGGTCTGTTTCCTTGCTTTTTCATGTTTATTGTGTCTCATTGATTTCTATACATCTAATGAAACAGTCACCTCTTCCAATTTTATGGAGTAGGTTTAATAGGAAAAGACTTACTCATTTATGTGGGTCTTGGGGTATGGGTTCAATGCAGTGCATTGGTTTTGGTACCGGGTAGTCACCGTAGTATAGTCTCCAGTAATTTTTTTTTTTTTTTTTTTTTCTTTTTTTTTTTTTTTGAGACGGAGTCTCACTCTGTCGCCCAGGCTGGAGTGCAGTGGCCGGATCTCAGCTCACTGCAAGCTCCGCCTCCCGGGTTCACGCCATTCTCCGGCCTCAGCCTCCCGAGTAGCTGGGACTACAGGCGCCCGCCACCTCGCCCGGCTAGTTTTTTGTATTTCTTAATAGAGACGGGGTTTCACCGTGTTAGCCAGGATGGTCTCGATCTCCTGACCTCGTGATCCGCCCGTCTCGGCCTCCCAAAGTGCTGGGATTACAGGCTTGAGACACCGCGCCCGGCCTCCAGTAGTTTCTTAAGCTGTAATCCATACTAGCAACATTTATGAATGTCTCAGTGGCCTAGGCTTAGACAGTTTGTGGTGGTAGCGGTGCAGCTTTCCCAGAGGTGGGCTTGCTGAGCTGTTCCTCAGATTGGGGGCATATGCCTGCACACAGTGGGTCAGCCTACTTGCAGTCTGGCTCACTGGGGTTGGGACCACAGGGCTGTTACTCTGTCTAGGGGCAAATGGTTTCTCAGCTGGTCTGGGGGCATACCTGCCAGGGGCAGTCTGTGTGGCTGTTTCTCAGGCCCAGGACATGGGTTCACAGCTGCTCAGCCAGCCTAGGGATGTGTCTGCCAGGGGCCCATGGTGCTGTTTCTCAGGCCGCTGACCTTCTCTAGTCATTTTGAAGATTCTTTTTGTGTTTAATGTTCTGAAATTTGACATCAATGTAGCTAGATATAGATTTGTTTTCATTTTATCCTGCTGGGAATTTTGTTTGCCTTTTGGAACCTGATGCTTTTAATCAACTCTGAAAAACTATCAACTATCAGATCTTTAAATTTGGAAGGAAATAATAAAGACAACGGGGAAGAATTACTCTTCTCATTTTCTCTGTTACTTACTTCTCAAAATTTGATTAGATGTTTTAATTTATCATTCTTTTCTTCAAGTCTTTTAACCTTTCTTTTATATTATTTATGTTTCTGCCTTTCCATGATACATTCTGCGTACTTTTATCTGCTTTATCTTCTAGTTTATCAACTGTTTGTTTAACTGTGTCAAATCTGCTGTTTAATGTTTTTATCAAGTCTCTAATTTCAATTACATTTTTCATTTGCAGAGATTCCATTTGGCTACTTATCAAAGCTTCTAGTCCTTTTTGAGAATCCTTCATCTTCTTTTCTTCAACATACTTGCAGTACTCTCTTATTTCTTTAAAAAACATTATGTTAAGCATATGAAACTGCAGATCGTTACCAGATTTGACCTATAAAAATGGCAATTTCATATGATCTAATAATTATTCTATAATCTGAATATAATCACAATGTCTGCAATCTTTATGTGTTGGATTCTGCCATTTGTGCTCTTTGCTGATTTATCCTCATGTTGTTTTGTTTTCTTATGTTTCCAGTGACTTTTGTTTGTATCTGGAAATGTTTGTGGTCTGTATTTAATGTGTGTTTCTCCAGAGAGGAGATGTGTTTGCTTGTTCCTGGTAGCTGGGGGCAGTACTGAAATAGAGAAAGTTTAAATTGTTTGCTTGGATTTTTGGGCCACATGGGGTTTAGTGAGACACACCAGCAAGAGTAGACTTAGAATTTGGAATTAGGAGTTTTCTAGGGAGACTTTTTCTCCTTTCTTTCACTCTCTTAATAGCCAAAGACAAAATGATTATTTCCATCATCTCCTTCTCCAACGCCTTTTCCCCCTACTCATCTAATAATGGAATTGCTCTTCAGGAGTCTCTGAACTGACTGCCACGCTACTCAATTTTTTACTTGATACTCATATACATAGGCTTTTAAAATTCATGCCCGAGGCTACCCAGGATGGACAGATGTCCTCTGAGAAAAGACTAATCTAAAACTAGTCTACTTTCTTGAATTCTTATTTCCTATTTTAAGGGCTCTAAAAATTTCCCTTACTTTCTTACCAGTTCAGTGTTCTGCCCCAAAGGGTATTGTTCTGGTTGTATGACCAGAGCAATATTTGGCTGTATGACAAGAACAAAACAGAAGTCCTAGTCTCTTTGTCACTAGGTATTATATCCAGTTTCTTGAACAATATGAACTCAATGAGGTACTAATGAGAAATAATTTTACTTTTCCCTTATGACATCTTGGGCAAACCCTTTAGCTTTCTGGTCACTTGCAATTCAGTCCAGTTTAAAATTTAAATCCCATTTATCTTTTTTTTCCCTTCTACCAGCTCTGTCTAGAGGACCTAGACAGGAACAAGGTGGGCTCGGCTCCCTCCTTTCCTCTCTCTTCTTCTTCAGTCTCCACGATGATGCTCCCTTTACCCTCCAAGGGTCACAGGGATCCTGGGGGTGGTGAGGTCACTGCTCCACGTATTTCTCCTTAAGCATCACACTATAATATGGGCCCTATTTGCCTTTTGGTGTGGGCTGCCCTATGCAGCCTCTTAGCCTCAAGAAGCAGACACCAGTCTCAGTTCATATACATCCACGAACTCTAAGAGGGACCTGCAAATGGCCCATGAACTTTTCCATATTTTCCTCTCTGGCAGCAGAAGCAAGGATGAGCTATGGGCTCAACAGCTCAGCAAGAATCCAGTCAGGGAGAAGGTTAACACCCTGCTTCTTGTGTGACCCCCATTCATCACCAGTGATTCCCCTGGAGCCCTCCTCATTTGGCTTAGTGGGAGGAAAAAGTTAGATTTAGAAAGTGTTCTTTAGGAATACCTATAAACTGTGACTCTATAGAGTGTCCTCTTTAGACTCCCAACCCACCCTCCACCCAACCTAGAAGTTTACTTTTATACCTGGATAAACGTGGAGGTTTTAGACAATTTTGATAGTCAACAAATGTCATCAATGATCAGCTCAACCAATGTTTCTGTTATTATTAATTCTCACAAAAAATAATATTCTAGGGGCATATTATCTGAGGAATATATAGGATAGATCGCTGTAGAAAATCCTGAGCCAATGATATTGTTCTTGGATCTAGAAAAATGTCGTAGAACTTGAATTAAGTGTTGGAATTCAAATTTTATATAAAAATTACTTCAAATTTCCTGTGGCTGCAACCGATGGTAGAATTAGAATTTATTTGTAAAAAACATGCCTTATTAAAGTCAATGTGTTTAAGGAGAACAAAGCCTATATAAATGACACAACAATAACTTCTAAATTTAGCTTTTAAATTTGTGTATATATAATATGTGGTATAATTATTTTAACATGCCAGTAACAACAATGTTTTGTGTTTAAAGCTTTTATCTGGCACCACTGTCTTCAGTAGAACAGAGTAACAAAATCAACTGCACAAGGAGCTAAGCTGAAAACTAATGTTCTCCATCCTCACAATGTGTACAGACTTTCTGTCAGAAATATGATTTTGTTAAGCTCTTCCCACCAGCACTTCATCCAGCCATTTTAGTGTATAGAATTCAGTGCTGCAACCGATGATGCAGTGAAATCCATAGTCATTGTTGCTCCAGAGCGTGATGTCCACTGCAGTTTCCCAATTCTTTCTCCAAAAAAGAGTCAATGATCCCGGGTGAGCTACACTAAATCTGATTTCATTCTCTTCTCAAATTTTATCTTACCAGAAACATGACTTTTTATTTAATTAATTTTTTTTGAGATGGAGTTTTGCTCTTGCTGCCCAGGCTGGAGTGCAATGGCGTGATCTCGGCTCACCGCAGCCTCCGCCTCTGGGGTTCAAGCAATTCACCTGCCTCAGCATCCTGAGAAGCTGGGATTACAGTCATGTGCCACCATGCCTGGCTAATTTTGTATCTTTAGTAGAGACGGGGTTTCTCCATGTCAGTCAGGCTGGTCTCCAACTCCCAACCTCAGGTGATCCACCCGCCTTGGCCTCCCAAAGTGCTGGGATTACAGGTGTGAGCCACCGTGCCTGGCCCAGGTTTTTTTTTTTTTTTTTTTAATAGAAACGTTTAAAAAGAAATTTTAGAGTACAATGAGGGGTTTGTATGGTGTATTTTGGCTTTTAATAACTGCCTGTCTTTTCCTTCCTTCATTCCACTTAGCATTTCTTCTTCCAGGAGAAAAAAATCAAACAAGGAAAAATATTGAAAAGATGAATTAATGTGACATTTAGAGTAAGATTTTAATGACACAAAGGCCAGGAACATCAGAGATATGCCTTTGCTTTCACAGTTATAAGTTGACAGGATTTCAAGAGGTTGTTACTAAGATGATTCTTGTAAGGAGAAAAATTCATATATTTAAATAAAACATGCTACAGTGAAGTTATATTTAAGGCAACCACAGCATAATCAATATTTAATTAAGCATTGTCATTTTCAGAGTTGGCCCTACAAAAGCCACACCCTTCTTTCCATCAGTATTGGCTGTGCTACAAACGTTTTTGGAAATCCTCTTTGGAAATAAACTTATGAAACAGCTTTTAAGGACAACAAGAAAACTGACTTCATTTACCCAGAGTCACACCTTATTTAAACCACAATTGGCATTTCCCTGTTTCATTGCAGACTTTATTCACCAAACTGACTTCCAATTACTTTTTATAAAACAAAAGGAAAAAGGAAAAGGAAAGCTATTTTTATTGTGAAATATTATACAAACAGAAAAGTGCTAAGAAGAAATACTGTGGGAACAGTTTACATTATTTTTTTAAAATCATGCTACCATGACTGATGTTAAACAAATTTTTTTTCAGCACTCTGGTAGTCTCTTGCAGGTACTGTCCCAATTACAACATACTCCCTGCCTCTTAGAGGTAAACAGTAGTCACTGCCCATCACAAATTTGTTTAATATAGTTGTTACATTGGCATCCATTTTTAGGCCTAACACAAGTTAACCCAGGTGTACCTCATCACCTTTGGCCTGTTTAAAACTTCCCCTCCCCATGCGGTTGAGATGTAGCCTCCTTGTTCCTCATCTCCCTGACCCAAACCTGACACAGTCCACAGCTGCTGACCATGGTAGAACCTAATGGTCAACACGAAAGTCAGGTAAATAAGCTCTCATCTTTGCATGTGTTTTCTTTAAACTAGCAAATCCATAACCCCCATGGCATAGGGGATAACGTCCATGGGCCTTAATAAAGGCATCGTCTGACAGGTGCTCTCTTGGATTGCCAAATGTCCCCAGGGCAAAAACAAGCACCCAAAGCCACCATCATATCTATGGATGTTTATGTTAGCATGAATCTTGGCCCAGTAACTCTTTAGTCTCTTGTTAACTCTCCAGTGACATCAAGTGAATTTTTTTTTTTTTTTTACCAGATTTTATAATTGCTCTCATTCAGACAATTGGTCTGAATAGGCTAGTCTACTATTCTCCAAAGCAGAATCTCCAAATCAATTTTGATTATATAAATGTATATACAGTTATGAATTCATGGCTTTGCTTTTGTTGAGGATATTTAAACAAGTTCTAAAAGCTCTTACTGGAGAAAAAAATCTGAAAAATCAAAGCAATGGAAGCATTATTGTAATAAATATACCACTTCTCAAAGTGAATATTTGAAGAGATTATTTTATATATGTATAAATTCTGGCATGTTAATTAAGAATACATTTTATTTTATAACTAATTGATTTAATTCCATCACAAATGTGGAAATAATATGATTAGTTATGATATCTGAAATATATTTTAAACTAAATTAGACCTGGACAAATACAATTTATAACTTTATTAAGCAATTTAAGCTGAATGCTTATTAAATAATTCTACTACATAAGCTCATGTTAGTATAATTTGCTCTCAAAATTAATATTATTTATATTTTTTCCAATAAAACTTCGGAAGAAAACTAAACTTTTGTTTCTTTTTTCAGTTAATAAATCTCAGTGTTTCTAAAAAAAAAAAACACTATGTCATTTACTTTATACTGTGTTTAGTGTAATTCTGGCACTGTATTAGTTTTCTATGGCTGCTGCAACAAATCACCACAAACTTTGTGGCTTAAAACAAGAGAAATGTATTATCTCACAGTTCTGGAAGCCAGAAGTCCACAATTGGTTTCACTGGGCCACAATCAAGGCATTGGCAGGGCCATACTTTCTCTGCAGGCGCTAAGGAAGCTTCTGGTGGCTACCAGCATCCTTAGCTTCTGGCCACATCACTCTAATCTCTGCCTCTGAGGCCATACGGCCTTCTCCTCTTCCTTCTATACTAAATTTTCCTCAGACTTTCATTTACAAGGATACATGTCATTGCATTTAGGGCACATCCAGATGATCTAGGACAAGCTTGTCCAACCCGTGGCCCATGGGTCACATGTGGCTCAGGATGGCTTTGAATATAGCCTAACACAAATTTGTAATTTTTTTCAAAACATTATGAGACTTGTGTGTGTATGTGTGTGTGATTTTTTTTTCTAGCTCATCAGCTATCGTTAGTGTTAGTGCATTTTATGTGTGGCCCAAGACAATTCTTCTTCCAGTGTGGCCCACGGAAGTCAAAAGATTAGACATCCTGATCTAGAATAACCTACCCATATCAAGATACTTAATGTAACCATACCTGCAAAGACCCTTTATCAACAAATGTTTACAGATGTAAAGAACTGGAAGCTGATATTTTGGGGGGCCACTATTTAGCCCACTACATGCATCCAAAAAATTATCTCTATTTTGAGGCATTTTAAAAGTTTTTCCTTCCAATGATACAGAAGCAGAAGAAGAGTAACAAAGACTAAGAATGCTGATTAACTTTGGGCAATTATCAGGGAATTACTAATTTGGGCAATCTATTTCTCTGTTTGTGAGAAAGAGATAGAATTGGGATGAATGAATTGAAGCAAGAGGGAGACAGGGAAGTTTCTTATAAAAAAAGAAGTTTCTCCAAGATCAAGTAAATGGAGTAATACTGTCTTAGACATATAGTAAATGGCAAATAAATGGTAGCTGTTAGCATTATCCAAAAAAAAAAAAGAAGAAGTTTCTAAAAGTCAAAGTTGTCCAAAGACGGAATGAGTGATGATGCCATCCATCATTGCAAGTTACTAAAACAGAGGCTATTTCTTGTTCTTTGATTTTCTAATCTGGAAGTACCACAGTGCAATTTGTTTGGATGTCCCCTCCAAAACTCATCCTGAAATTTAATTACCACAGTAACAACACTAACAGATGGGATCACTGAGTGACTAGATCATGAGGGTTCCATGAGGTAGATTCAGTTAGAACATCTTGAGAAAAAGTGAAAAGCATTAACTTTAGAATGAATTAATGCAATTATCCTAGGAGTAGGTTAGCTATCCAAGGAGTGGGTTCCTGATAAAAAGGCTGAGTTCGCGCCCCCCATCCCCAGTTCACACACATGCTTCCACCTTCCACTTTCCACCTTCCGCCATGGGATATCCCTCATTAGATGCTGGCACTATGCTCTTGGACTTCCCAGACCCTAGAACTGTGAGAAATACATGTCTCTATTCTTTCCCCAGTCTGTGGCATTCTGTTATAGCAGCAGAAAACAGACTGAGACACACATCTTAAGACAAAACCGGTGGCCTGGATTAACTCAGAGGTAGATTTGGCTAGAACATCTTCAGATAAAGTGGAAAGCATTAACTTCAGACAGGCCTTTATACATATCCTGTGAAGAATCACAGATCAGAGCCAGAATGGACTACAAATATCATTTAATCCAAACCTATCAATTAACAGATGAGAAAACTGAGGCCCAAAGAGATTGGCGACTAGCTCAAGGTCACATAGGCTGTTTGGAGCCCTAGATTCCAAACTGTATTGCCAAGAAACTGTAAGAAAAATACTTTTAAATGTTTAGGTCAACATAAAGCTATTAAAAGTAAATTTGGGGATAATGAAAAGACATAAATGTATTCATGAAAAAATGTGTTAAGTAAAGTAAAAATGCATCTATATACCTCGGATATTTTCTGAAAATTATTTGTGCAAGAAAATTTCATAAGGAAGAGCTAGGTGGGCATAATTTTAATCAAATCCATTCCTCCATTCTTTTTGAGACAGAGGTAGAACTGGGTCTAATGCAGTGAAGCAAGAGGGAGGCTGGTAGGTTCATTACAAAAAAAAAAAAAAAAAGAAGTTTCTCAAAGTCAAAGTTGTCTGAAGATGGAATGAGAGATGACATCCATCATTGCAGATGGTTAAAACAGAGGCTAGAGAGCACTCTGTAGGGGTCTTACACATCCCCAAATTCATACAGGTTGTAGGAGATAAATATAAGAAGCTGCTGAAAATAGAGGATCCTGAGTCCAGACCCATGGGGATGTCCTGGGAATCTATTTTTAACAAGTTATGCAAGTGATTCTCATGTTCAGGGAGAATGTATCAAACACCTTTAAGAAACTGTTGCAATCCAAAAGTCTATAATTTTGTGCATGAGGTCATGGAAACAGTTTGCAATGGTAATGAGAAATCCAGTATTCCAATCTTGGTTCTGTCCCTAACAAGCTGTGTGATTTTGAGCACATTACATCATGTCTCTGGGACTCAATTTTCCTGACTGCAAGAATAAGTGAGACTAGATGTATCTTATGGCTCTTACATGCTAGGAATTTGTGTTTCTGAGGGTGGTCTGGAAGAAATAAATCTCCAAAGTCCCTGTAAAATTCTTCATGACATTCAGGTGATGGAGAGTTATCCTGGAACGACTGTCTATGACAGCTGGGCAAAGCTGCACAATCTGGCTGCTTTCCTGGGCCTGGCGGCATTCTGCCCAGGATATGTCTATCACCTGCAGGTCAGGTGGGGCATGGATAGAGCTGGCACGCTGAAGTTGGAAACTCCGAAGCCTCACCATCTTGGCTCCGGTGATCATCTTTGTTACCTACTTACTATTCAAAGAAAATCTGAGGAAGTTTGACTGTGATCCTGAAAAGGGATTGGTAGGGTGGCTCTGAAGTACCCTTTCTGTGGACACCTTGCTCAGAAATCTTAAGCTTCTGGAAGATAAGATAGTTTGTATGTGAATTCCTGCAAAAGCCAATGAGCCTTAGACTTTGACTAATGTTGGGTTCTTCTTTCTTCCATATTTCCTTCTCTCTCCAATTCTCTATTTTTGCTCAGGGAATATTTATTTGCTAAACCTTACCCCTTATAGCTTTTAATTTTTCACTTTCTAAGAGAGGGATTGTATTCTAATGGCTATCTCTTGTGTTTGGCCTTGTCCCAAACATATCCATCCCCTATCTCAGGGCATTTACTCCCCGGGCCAGCCTTCCCAATCCCAACATTTCTAACCCACAGGTGAACCAATGGGCATTCCTTCTCCCTCTTCATCCCAGCAATACCTGTGAATTCACCTATGAGTCTGTCCTGATCTGAGCAGGGAAGATAATTTCCCTTACATATTGGCGGGGAAATTTCAAACTCAAAATCACAGATGATGTGGGGTGGGTGAGCATGTTATCTCAAGGCTTGGTAGTAGATAGATTGATACATGGCTTATAGAAGAAGATGTGAAAATTGTAGTTCCCAGTCATGGCCCTGGAGTCCCCTGTCACTCAGGCTCTGATGACTCCCAAATCCATACATATCTCTTACATAAAATGTTCTCCAGGACTTTGACTCCTCACTTCCAAGCTTCTCCTAAACAGTGCTATCCGAATTCCCCCTCAAAACCTAAATCTTAGCATTATCAAGACTGATCTTGTGTCTTCTCTCCCAAACCCATAACTTCCTCAAGTCCTTATATTGGGTACAGGAACCTCCTTTACCCAAAACAGGTTAGATCAATATAGGTTATTTTTAATTCAATGTATTTATTTAAATCTGTTAACATTTTTATTAGATATTTATTATTAATAAAGATGTAACCAGTGAAGTTAGATCAGACATATGAAAGCCAGAAAGACAAAGAAGAGAAACGTTTGATGAGAAAAGGTTTTGCTTTCAGCACAGATGATCCAAACAGGTGCTTTCAGTCCAGGCTCTGTATAGGTCCTGCAGGAATTCACCAGACAAATTTAATTTGTGAGATGGAAGGTCAAGAAATGCCTACCACCTCTTGTGTCACTGTTCCAACTGGTAGACATCGACACGTTAGGAAGGTTGTAAAGAAACACACCACAAAGCCTGCTTTCAAGGGACTCATGTGGACGAAATCACATCCCTTCAACTCTGATCTTTTTTGGGTCACTTGGTACAATGGTTCCCTTCTATGTGACCTGTGAATTCTGGAAAACTGTATATCTATTTTCTGCTCTGCTTATAACTATACCTCTCCCCTTATCTCGATCCTCATTACCCATAAATTCTTTTTCCAAATTCATATTCCCCAGGTCTACATTTTTTCCTTTATTTCAGTTTTGACCTTTTTGGCAAGTACATTCTTTTTCTAGAATGTTCTCTTTATGCTCTAAAACTTTCCATTTAGAGTTTCTTGTCCAGTGTCATTTGATCCACCATAAAGGTACACATCTGCATATGTCTATGTGTTTGTTGATTTATTGGTGTAGGTCATTAACCGTTGCTTCTCTTTTTGCCTTTGGCATGATCTGGATATGTTGGTGAAATTTTCTTTTTTTTTTAAAATTTTTTTTTTCTTTTTTTCTTTTTCTTTTTTTTTAATTATTATACTTTAAGTTCTAGGGTACATGTGCATAACGTGCAGGTTTGTTACATATGTATACTTGTGCCATGTTGGTGTGCTGCACCCATCAACTCATCAGCATCCATCAACTCGTCATTTACATCAGGTATAACTCCAAATGCAATCCTTCCCCCCTGCCCCCTCCCCATGATAGGCCCCGGTGTGTGATGTTCCCCTTCCCGAGTCCAAGTGATCTCATTGTTCCGTTCCCACCTATGAGTGAGAACATGCGGTGTTTGGTTTTCTGTTCTTGTGATAGTTTGCTAAGAATGATGGTTTCCAGCTGCATCCATGTCCCTACAAAGGACACAAACTCATCCTTTTTTATGGCTGCATAGTATTCCATGGTGTATATGTGCCACATTTTCTTAATCCAGTCTGTCACTGATGGACATTTGGGTTGATTCCAAGTCTTTGCTATTGTGAATAGTGCCGCAATAAACATACGTGTGCATGTGTCTTTATAGCAGCATGATTTATAATCCTTTGGGTATATATACCCAGTAATGGGATGGCTGGGTCATATGGTACATCTAGTTCTAGATCCTTGAGGAATCGCCATACTGTTTTCCATAATGGTTGAACTAGTTTACAATCCCACCAACAGTGTAAAAGTGTTCCTATTTCTCCACATCCTCTCCAGCACCTGTTGTTTCCTGACTTTTTAATGATTGCCATTCTAACTGGTGTGAGATGGTATCTCATGGTGATTTTGATTTGCATTTCTCTGATGGCCAGTGATGATGAGCATTTTTTCATGTCTATTGGCTGTATGAATGTCTTCTTTTGAGAAATGTCTGTTCATATCCTTTGCCCACTTTTTGATGGCGTTGTTTGTTTTTTTCTTGTAAATTTGTTTGAGTTCTTTGTAGGTTCTGGATATTAGCCCTTTGTCAGATGAGTAGATTGCAAAAATTTTATCCCATTCTGTAGGTTGCCTGTTCACTCTGATGGTAGTTTCTTTTGCTGTGCAGAAGCTCTTTAGTTTAATGAGATCCCATTTGTCAATTTTGGCTTTTGCTGCCGTTGCTTTTGGTGTTTTAGACATGAAGTCTTTGCCCATGCCTATGTCTTGAATGATACTACCTAGGTTTTCTTCTAGGGTTTTTATGGTATTAGGTCTAACATTTAAGTCTCTAATCCATCTTGAATTAATTTTCGTATAAGGAGTAAGGAAAGGATCCAGTTTCAGCTTTCTACTTATGGCTAGCCAATTTTCCCAGTACCATTTATTAAATAGGGAATCCTTTCCCCATTTCTTGTTTCTCTCAGGTTTGTCAAAGATCAGATGGCTGTAGATGTGTGGTATTATTTCTGAGGACTCTGTTCTGTTCCATTGGTCTATATCTCTGTTTTGGTACCAGTACCATGCTGTTTTGGTTACTGTAGCCTTGTAGTATAGTTTGAAGTCAGGTAGCGTGATGCCTCCAGCTTTGTTCTTTTGACTTAGGATTGTCTTGGCAATGCAGGCTCTTTTTTGGTTCCATATGAACTTTAAAGCAGTTTTTTCCAGTTCTGTGAAGAAACTCATTGGTAGCTTGATGGGGATGGCATTGAATCTATAAATAACCTTGGGCAGTATGGCCATTTTCACGATATTGAATCTTCCTATCCATGAGCATGGTATGTTCTTCCATTTGTTTGTGTCCTCTTTTATTTCACTGAGTAGTGGTTTGTAGTTCTCCTTGAAGAGGTCCTTCACATCCCTTGTAAGTTGGATTCCTAGGTATTTGATTCTCTTTGAAGCAATTGTGAATGGAAGTTCATTCATGATTTGGCTCTCTGTTTGTCTGTTACTGGTGTATAAGAATGCTTGTGATTTTTGCACATTAATTTTGTATCCTGAGACTTTGCTGAAGTTGCTTATCAGCTTAAGGAGATTTTGGGCTGAGACGATGGGGTTTTCTAAATATACAATCATGTCATCTGCAAAGAGGGACAATTTGACTTCTTCTTTTCCTAACTGAATACCCTTTATTTCTTTCTCTTGCCTGATTGCCCTAGCCAGAACTTCCAACACTATGTTGAATAGGAGTGGTGAGAGAGGGCATTCCTGTCTTGTGCCAGTTTTCAAAGGGAATGCTTCCAGTTTTTGCCCATTCAGTATGATATTGGCTGTGGGTTTGTCATAAATAGCTCTTATTATTTTGAGATACGTTCCATCAATACCGAATTTATTGAGAGTTTTTAGCATGAAGGGCTGTTGAATTTTGTCAAAGGCCTTTTCTGCATCTATTGAGATAATCATGCGGTTTTTGTCTTTGGTTCTGTTTATATGCTGGATTACGTTTATTGATTTGCATATGTTGAACCAGTCTTGCATCCCAGGAATGAAGCCCACTTGATCATGGCAGATAAGCTTTTTGATGTGCTGCTGGATTCGGTTTGCCAGTATTTTATTGAGGATTTCTGCATCGATGTTCATCAGGGATATTGGTCTAAAATTCTCTTTTTTTGTTGTGTCTCTGTCAGGCTTTGGTATCAGGATGATGTTGGCCTCATAAAATGAGTTAGGGAGAATTCCCTCTTTTTCTATTGATTGGAATAGTTTCAGAAGGAATGGTACCAGCTCCTCCTTGTACCTCTGGTAGAATTCAGCTGTGAATCTATCTGGTCCTGGACGTTTTTTGTTTGGTAGGCTATTAATTATTGCCTCAATTTCAGAGCCTGTTATTGGTCTATTCAGGGATTCAACTTCTTCCTGGTTTAGTCTTGGAAGAGTGTAAGTGTCCAGGAAATTATCCATTTCTTCTAGATTTTCTAGTTTATTTGCGTAGAGGTGTTTATAGTATTCTCTGATGGTAGTTTGTATTTCTGTGGGGTCGGTGGTGATATCCCCTTTATCATTTTTTATTGCATCTATTTGATTCTTCTCTCCCTTCTTCTTTATGAGTCTTGCTAGTGGTCTATCAATTTTGTTGATCTTTTCAAAAAACCAACTCCTGGATTCATTGATTTTTTGGAGGGTTTTTTGTATCTCTATCTCCTTCAGTTCTGCTCTGATCTTAGTTATTTCTTGCCTTCTGCCAGCTTTTGAATGTGTTTGCTCTTGCTTCTCTAGTTCTTTTAATTGTGATGTTAGGGTGTCAATTTTAGATCTTTCCAGCTTTCTCTTGTGGGCATTTAGTGCTATAAATTTCCCTCTACACACTGCTTTAAATGTGTCCCAGAGATTCTGGTATGTTGTATCTTTGTTCTCATTGGTTTCAAAGAACATCTGTATTTCTGCCTTCATTTCGTTATGTACCCAGTAGTCATTCAGGAGCAAGTTGTTCAGTTTCCATGTAGTTGAGCAATTTTGATTGAGTTTCTTAGTCCTGAGTTCTAGTTTGATTGCACTGTGGTCTGAGAGACAGTTTGTTATAATTTCTGTTCTTGTACATTTGCTGAGGAGTGCTTTACTTCCAATTATGTGGTCAATTTTGGAATAAGTGTGATGTGGTGCTGAGAAGAATGTATATTCTGTTGATTTGGGGTGGACAGTTCTGTAGATGTCTATTAGGTCCACTTGGTGCAGAGATGAGTTCAATTCCTGGATATCCTTGTTAACTTTCTGTCTCATTGATCTGTCTAATGTTGACAGTGGGGTGTTGAAGTCTCCCATTATTATTGTATGGGAGTCTAAGTCTCTTTGTAAGTCTCTAAGGACTTGCTTTATGAATCTGGGTGCTCCTGTATTGGGTGCATATATATTTAGGATAGTTAGCTCTTCCTGTCGAATTGATCCCTTTACCATTATGTAATGGCCTTCTTTGTCTCTTTTGATCTTTGATGGTTTAAAGTCTGTTTTATTGGAGACTAGGATTGTAACCCCTGCTTTTTTTGTTCTTCATTTGCTTGGTAGATCTTCCTCCATCCCTTTATTTTGAGCCTATGTGTGTCTCTGCATGTGAGATGGGTCTCCTGAATACAGCAGACTGATGGGTCTTGACTCTTTATCCAGTTTGCCAGTCTGTGTCTTTTAATTGGACCATTTAGTCCATTTACATTTAAAGTTAATATTGTTATGCATGAACTTGATCCTGTCATTATGATATTAACTGGTTATTTTGCTCGTTAGTTGATGCAGTTTCTTCCTAGCATCAATGGTCTTTACATTTTGGCATGTTTTTGCAATGGCTGGTACCAGTTGTTCCTTTCCATGTTTAGTGCTTCCTTCAGGATCTCTTGTAAGGCAGGCCTGGTGGTGACAAAATCTCTAAGCATTTGCTTATCTGTAAAGGATTTTATTTCTCCTTCACTTATGAAACTTAGTTTGGCTGGATATGAAATTCTGGGTTTAAAATTCTTTTCTTTAAGAATGTTGAATATTGGCCCCCATTCCCTTCTGGCTTGTAGAGTTTCTGCTGAGAGATCTGTTGTTAGTCTGATGGGCTTCCCTTTGTGGGTAACCCGACCTTTCTTTCTGGCTGCCCTTAACAGTTTTTCCTTCATTTCAACTTTGGTGAATCTGACAATTATGTGTCTTGGAGTTGCTCTTCTCGAGGAGTATCTTTGTAGTGTTCTCTGTATTTCCTGAATTTGAATGTTGGCCTGCCTTACTAGGTTGGGGAAGTTCTCCTGGATGATATCCTGAAGAGTGTTTTCCAATGTGGTTCCATCTTCCCCCCTCACTTTCAGGCACCCTAATCAGACGTAGATTTGGTCTTTTCACATAATCCCATACTTCTTGAAGGCTTTGTTCATTTCTTTTTCCTCTTTTTTCTTTAGACTTCTCTTCTCGCTTCATTTCATTCATTTGATCCTCAATTGCTGATACTCTTTCTTCCAGTTGATCGAGTCAGTTACTGAAGCTTGTGCATTTGTCACGTATTTCTCGTGTCATGGTTTTTATCTCTGTCAGTTCGTTTATGGCCTTCTCTGCATTGATTATTCTAGTTATCCATTCTTCCATTCTTTTTTCAAGATTTTTAGTTTCTTTGCACTGGGTACGTAATTCCTCCTTTAGCTTTGAGAAGTTTGATGGACTGAAGCCTTCTCTCAACTCGTCAAAGTCATTCTCCATCCAGCTTTGATCCGTTGCTGGCAATGAGTTGCGTTCCCTTGGAGGGGGAGATGCGCTCTTATTTTTTGAATTTCCAGCTTTTCTGCCCTGCTTTTTCCCCATCTTTGTGGTTTTATCTGCGTTTGGTCTTTGATGATGATGACGTACTGATGGGGTTTTGGTGTGGGTGTCCTTCCTGTTTGTTATTTTTCCTTCTAACAGTCAGGACCCTCAGCTGTAGGTCTGTTGGAGATTGCTTGAGGTCCACTCCAGATACCGTTTGCCTGGGTATCAGCAGCAGAGGCTGCAGAAGATAGAATATTGCTGAACAGTGAGTGTACCTGTCTGATTCTTGCTTTGGAAGCTTTGTCTCTGGGGTGTACCCCGCTGTGTGAGGTGTAGGGTGTCGGTCTGCCCCTAGTGGGGGATGTCTCCCAGTTAGGCTACTCAGGGGTCAGGGACCCACTTGAGCAGGTAGTCTGTCCGTTCTCAGATCTCAACCTCCATGTTGGGAGATCCACTGTTCTCTTCAAAGCTGTCAGACAGGGTCGTTTGCGTCTGCAGAGGTTTCTGCTGCTTTTTGTTTGTTTGTTTAGCTGTGCCCTGTCCCCAGAGGTGGAGTCTCCAGAGACAGGTAGGCCTCCTTGAGCTGCTGTGGGCTCCACCCAGTTCGAGCTTCCCAGCGGCTTTACCTACTTAAGCCTCAGCAATGGCGGGTGCCCCTCCCCCAGCCTCACTGCTGCCTTGCTGTTAGATCATAGACTGCTGTGCTAGCAATGAGGGAGGCTCCGTGGGCGTGGGACCCTCCCAGCCAGGAGTGGGATATAATCTCCTGGTGTGCCGTTTGCTAAGACCCTTGGTAAAGCACAGTATTTGGGTGGGAGTTACCCGATTTTCCAGGTGTTGTGTGTCTCAGTTCCCCTGGCTGGGAAAAGGGATTCCCTTCCCCCTTGTGCTTCCCAGGTGAGGCGATGCCTCACCCTGCTTCAGCTCTTGCTGGTTGGGCTGCAGCAGCTGACCAGCACGGATTGTCCCCGATTGTCCAGCACTCCCTAGGTGAGATGAACCCGGTACCTCAGTTGAAAATGCAGAAATCACCCGTCTTCTGTGTCGCTCGTGCTGGGAGCTGGAGACTGGAGCTGTTCCTATTCGGCCATCTTCGAAATTTTCAACTCAGTGTAGGAACTTGACAGCATAGAGATGGGCCTTCCAGCAAGATACTACTTTTTATCAACATTATTCTCTGACTTTCACCGTGTTGCTGAGAAAGTGGTGACAAGCAGCTTCCCAGAGCTTCTGAGAGTAACAGAGTCTTAGATGCACTGGGACATGCTCATCATCTTTGGAAAGAAGCTTTCACCAGCAGACTGTCATCATCATGCCATTGGTCTCCATCTTCTTGCCTTCTTCTATTGAAATCACTTGCTGATTATTCAGCAAAGTCACATGTAGGTATGGACAGTGTGTTATGTAGCAGTGCAAGAAATAAAGACACTGCTGATTAACCAGCCTTATAATGTCCATTATTCTTTCACCTTTACTTTCAATTTTTATTAAAGAACTGGGGTCTAATACAGAAGAGAAAAAGTTATTCCCCCAGCGGTTGCTCTTGAAATGGAAGCTCTGGTGTTGGAGTATCTGCTGGTATCTGCTGGTTTGTGATGGGAAGCTGGCTATTTCTCAAATAGCTAGAAAGTCTGATGGAGGTTGCTGAGCTGGTGGAAAGGCTGAAGTGTGGGCTGATTACTGTCCCATGTAGATACAGCCTCTCTTTCCACAGTAACAGGGTGGCCATGTATTAATGTGCTTCCACTTTAGGTTTGGTACCCATGGGTCTCGGTGACCTGGCATTTTTCTCTATGTAGTTCTCTACTCCAGTGCCAGCAACTAGAGATAAGCATGAGATTTGTCTTCTGTCCTGGGGCTTGACTGGCCTTAGGAACCACCTCAACACCAGTCTGAGCTGTGCTGGCCAATTGCAGGACCTGATATTGCTAAACAATAGACACTGAGCTAGTGATTGGTCTGCACAGTAGTTAAGTAGGTGAGAGTGTTGGCAAAACACATTCTAACTAGATAGAAAAGTCTGCTGATGCTACCAGTTTCTGAGCCCATTGAGAACTCCATCATATAAATAGAGGGTTTTGTTGTTGTTGTTGTTGTTGTTGTTGTTTTAGCTTTGTCCACTGACAAGTGATGGTTAGGTTATTTCAGGGCTATTGTCAGTTACCACTCATCCATTTGTTTTTAAGATCCTTGAGTTTTGTTGCTATTGTCTCCTGTGTTGGGAGACTGTTCTCCATGAGTCTTTCACACATCTGCTCATCTTGAGAGTGAGGCACTAACTGCCATTTGTACTGGACTCATCTTTTCAAGATTTTTAAGGATGTTTATTTCCTATGGTAGATCACTGTAATACAGGCCTCCAACTTTTTTAGATTATGCTTTTAAAATAAAAGTCTTTTACTATAATTTTTGTGGGGTTTCAGAAGAGAAAAAGTTAAATGAATGTATTCAATCCATGGTATTAAGGTGTATCCATTTTGGATGAGTTACCTTGTGCTCTATTTCGAGTCAGCAGGTTATGTCAATCATACCTTCTACTTTTTCCTCTGATGTCTTGAACCCTACTGCTACCGTCCTTACACAGGTGGCCCAGAGAAACAGATCCTGCTATTTATTAGCTGTGTGGCCTTGGAAAAGTTACTCTTGAATTAGCAGTTTCCTCCATTACATAGTAGAGATAATAACAGTTTGTATCTCACGGGGTTTTTATAAGGATGTAATGATGTGTGGCTGTATAGCCATGGTTTCAGTTGATACTGTGGTTTTTGTTAATATGGCTTTCCTTATTTCCCACATACATTCCCTTATCTAGACTCCATAACTAGTCTCCATACTCCTCATTTCTTCCTGCTTAAAATTCCATCTACTTCATGGATGTGATTTCTCTTATATTTAAAACCGCTGATGGCAGCCCATCTGAACAGGGTAGATGGGTTACCTTTGAGATAAAAGTAGCCCCACCTTTGAGACAAAGTCTACAAGTCAGTGTTCCTTTATAATCTGTTATTAGGTGTAATTCTTGTATCTTTTTCACTCCTGTGGCTGTTCTGGCAACATGCTCCTCTTCTCAAACACATACACACATAAATGTGTTTTAAACTCCAACCACCCAAGCAAGCTTATGTTTCCTGAAACCTGGCATATTTTTCACGTATTCAGGCCTATGAAAATTCTATTTTCTCTACATGGAATGACTTCCCATGGGTTTATACTTATGTTTAAAGCCCAGTTCTAAATTACTGTCTATGGTGGATTGTTATGGTAATGCCCTCCAATGAATCATGTCTCCCAATGTCAACATGATGTTGCCACTCCTACACCAGGAGGTGGACTTGGTTTCTCCATCCTCTTCAATCCAGACTTTGCCTTGTGATTTGCCTTGAAGAACAAGACATGGTGGACTTGACATTGTACGAGTTCTGGAGCCTAGGCCCTATGAGGTCTAGAAGTTTTTATCTTCTCCTGCTTGGAACCCTAACACCAAGAGGCTGTGAAGAAGCCCAATCTAACCTACTGGCAGATACAAGGTGACACAGAGAAGAACTGAGACCCCAGTTAAGAGTTAGCACCAAAGCCAAACAAATGAGTGAGGCCACTGTAGACCCTCCAGCCTCAATTAAGCCATCAGATGACTATGGCCTCATGGCTGAGACCAGCAGAACTGCCCAGATTGCCAGTTCATGGAATCATAATCATAAGAAACCAAAAATCACTGTAGTTGTAAGCAATTATAGTTTGTGGTGGTTTGTTATGCAGCAATAGATAACTGATATACCTTCTCAGAGAAATATTCTAGACATATCCAATAAAAATTCATGATTCTCTCTCCTGGACTCAAACGGCACTTTGTCCATTCTTCTATTATGGCATACAGCTCATATAACCATTGGTCTGCCTGTGTCTGTTTCTCTCACTAGATTAATAGCTTTTTAAGAGCAGGGTTCAAGTCTTTGTTCATCTTTATATCATCTTTGACTACTCTAGAGCCTGGCACACAGAAACAGCAGGCATTTATTACTCAAGTCATAAACTCACCATCTCCTGCAACCCTTTCACTTGCCCTCTTGGACTCATGATGAATCATAAGTAAAATCAGTTAACATTCCTTTCATCTTCTATTTCTTCCCAGTGGCCCTGCTTCCTTGCAGCCCTCTTAGGTGGTGGCTATTTTCCCTCCCACACTTTATATACCATGGGGTTTACAGGTAGAGAAGTGACTGTCATGATTCTAATGGCTACTTTCAGACTACCTTCATCCCCTCCCTCTTCTCTAAAACACACTCAGCTTTCACTTCCATACCATCTGATTAAACCACCTGTACCTCTTATTGTGAAAGTCATCTACTGATCCCTGGTCCTTTGCTTCTCATTCCATAAAGATTTTAACTCATAACCACCTTCTCTAATGCTCCCCAAGTAGTGATTTCAATATTCACACAGTTCAGTCTTCCAGTATCATGGCCTCTTAGTTTCTTAACCTCCTCTCCTCCAATAATCTTATCCTCTATCCCATTTTAATCCCTTGTTCCTACAGTTATACCTTACATTTTTGTCCCTGCCAATAATCACAATCTTTCCAGAATCTCAATTTCAAACATGCCACTGTCCATCACCACCTCCTATATTTTCAACTCTTTTACTCTTGCCTCTAAAAATTCCAAAATTCCTTTGCCACTTGACTTACAATTTATTGCAATAACTACTCTTCATGGTTCCTCATCCATCTCATGTTGTTTTCATCCTTATTCAATTAAATGTAATGGCCAATCATTTTAGTCACTCTTCCTCTATCTTTATCTATTATACCCTCAAACTTGCTATAACATCAACTAAGTCCACTTTCTACCTGAGGCATGCCCAAATCCACAGAGCTAAATGTGGATGGGGAAATAATTGTCTGTCTTTAAATTAAAAAATATTAATCATCCTAAGAAGGTCACTGTATTAGTACATTCTCACACTGCTATAAAGAACTGCCCAAGACTGGGTAATTTATTTTAAAAAAGAGATTTGATTGACTCACAGTTCCAAATGGCTAGGGAGACCTCAGGAAACTTACAATCGTGGCGAAAAGGGAAGCAGGTATGTCTTACATGGCAGCAGGCAAAGAGAGTGTGTGAAGAACGAACTGTCAAACACTTACAAAAACCACCAGATCTCGTGAGGGCTTGCACACTATCATGAGAACAGCATGGAAGAAACCACCACCATGATCCAATCACCTCTCACTAAGTGTCTCCCTCAACATGTGGGGATTATGGGGATTACAATCTGAGATGAGATCTGAGTGAGGCGACAGAGCCGAACCATATCAATCACAATCAAAGTTCTATTTCCCTAGTCCAGTCAATCTCTACTCTCCTAGTTGACTGATTTATAATTTATGATCTCTCCTCAAACTTTCAAAGTCTCTGCCACTTCTGCTTTCCAGATTACTAGGAACATAGAGGCAATGAGAAGTTCTATAAGCTTCCACCACCTCCCATCACATCTGCCCACTTATTTATACCTCTGTGCATCTATTGTGCCTTTCTTCTTTCTGTGAATAAATTGCATGTGTTTCTAGCTGCAACTACTCACCTATATGCATGTTAGATTCAATCCTCTCTTATCTAGTCATTGATATCACTCCTTGAAGTTTTTCCATTCTCCTGCATCATTTCCCCCTCTCTACTAAGTCATTTCTATAATACAAACATATTACCTTTTTATTAAATTAAAAATCTATCTGTTCTGACCTAATGTACCCCTCTAGATATGACTGCATTTCCTCATTTTACAAGGGAAACTCCTTCCAAGATTAACTGTCTTAGCATCTTGAATCACTCTCCTCATACTCAGATTGGAACACACTCCCATAAGGATTTTTGCTCCCAATGTTTCACAGAATGTGCACTTACCAAGGTCAGCAATGAATTCAGTGTTGCTAAATGTAATGATAAACTCTCAGCCCTTAGCTTATCAGCATAGATATAGTAGGTCACTCCATTCTTCCTTAAAACACTTTCTAGAAAAGTTGGTGTCTAAGAAATTATATCCTCTTGATTTTTCCCCCTTGTCTCCAGCCACTTGTTCTCAATTTTTTTGCTGTTTTCTTCTCTCCCTCACATCTATAGATTGGAGTACCCCATGTTTTAGGAATTGGACTGTGTGTTCTATCTACACTCACTCCCTTGATGACCTTATTATTCCCATGACTCTAAATACTGTCTACATGCTGATGGCTTATGAACCCAGCTCAGACACTCCCTTAAAATGCAAATCCACATACTCAAATACCTACTTGTCATCTCCAACTGAATGTCTAATAGGTCGCTATAACTTGACCTGTCTAAAATTTATCTTTTGATTTCTTACCCTTCAGCTAACAACTTCCCCCACCCTGACCCCTGGTACCCCTATCATAGTATTCCCCATTGAAATTAATAGCAACTCCTTTTTTTTTCCAGTTGCTGAAGCCAAAAAGTGTGGATTATGGCTAATTCCTATTTTTCCTCTCACATTCTGTATCTGATCCATCCCTTAATACTGTCTATTCTACTGTATTAGTCTGTTCTCACACTGCTAATAAAGACATACTCGAGACTGGTAAATAAATAAAAGAGGTTTAATTGACTGACATTTCAGTGTGGCTAGGAAGGCCTCAGGAAACTTCCTGGCAGAAAGGAAAGCAAACACATCCTTCTTCACATGGCAGTAGCAAGAAGAAGTGAGGAGTAAGGTGGGGGAAAAGCCCCTTATAAAACTATCAGATCTCATGAGAACTCACTCTCCATCATGAGAACAGCATGGAGGTAACCAACCCATGATTCAATTACCTCCCACTGGGTTCCTCTCAAGACACATGGGGACTATGGGAATCACAATTCAAGACGAGATTTGGGTGGGGACATGTCCAAACCATATCATTCCATCTCTGGCCCCTCCCAAATCTCAGGTCCTCACATTTCAAAATACAATCATGCCTTCCCAACAGTCCCTCAAAGTCTTAACTCATTCCAGCATTAACCCAAAAGTCCAAGTCCAAAATCTCATCTGAGACAAAGCAAGTCCATTCCGCCTATGAGCCTGTAAAATCAAAAGCAAGCTAGTTACTTCCTATATGCAATGTGGGTACAGGCATTGGGTAAATATACCTGTTCCAGATGGGAGAAATTGGCCAAAACAAAGGGGCTACAGGCCCCCATGAAAGTCTGAAATCCAATAGGTCACTAATTAAATCTTAAAGTTATGAAATAATCTCCTTTTACTTCATGTCTCACATCCATGTTATGCTGATGCAAGACATGGGCTCCCACTATCTTAGGCAGCTCTGCTCCTGTAGCTTTGCAGGGTACAGCCCCATTCCTGGCTGCTTTCACAGCTGGTGCTGAGTGTCTGCAGTTTTTCCAGTTGCACAGTGCAAGCTGTGGGTGGACCTACCATTCTGGGATCTGGAAGACAGTGACCCTCTTCTTATAGCTCCTCTAGGCAGTTCCCCAATAGGGACTCTGTGTGGGGGCTCCAACCCCACATTTCCCTTCTGCACTGCCTTAACAGAGGTTCTCCATGAGGGCTCCACCCCTGCAGCACACCTCTGTCTGGACACCCAGGTGTTTCTATACATCCTCTAAAATCTAGGTAGAGGTTTCCAAACCTCAGTTCTTGTTTTCTGCACACCCACAAGACAAACACCATATGGAAGCTGCCAAGGCTGGAGGCTTGCACCCTCTGAAGCCATGGCCTGAGCTGTACCTTGACCCCTTTTAACTACAGCTGGAGCAGCTGGGACACAGAGCACTAAGTCCCTAGGCTGCACACAGAGTGGGGCCCTGGACCTAAGAGGAAAAATATCATTTTTTCCTCTTAGGCCTCTGGGTCTGTGATGGGAGGGGCTGCCTTGAAGGTCTGGGACATGCCCTGTAGACATTTTCCCCACTGTCTTGGCATTTAACATTTGGTTCCTCCTTACTTATGCAAATTTCTGCAGCCAGCTTGAATTTCTCCCCAGAAAATGGGTTTTTCTTTTCTACTGGTTCGTCAGGCTGCAAATTTTCCAAACTTTTATGCTCTCTTGTGTCCAGAGGTGTCAAATGTCACCTCTTGAACACTTTGCACTTAGAAATTTTTTTCTGCCAGATACTCTAAATCATCTCTCTCAAGTTCAAAGTTTCACAAATCTCTAGGGCAGGGCCAAAATGCCACCAGACTCTTTGCTACAGCATAACGAGAGTTACCTTTGCTCCAGTTCCTAACAAGTTTCTCATCTCCATCTGAGACTACCTCAGCCTGGAGTTTATTGTCCATATCACTATCAGTATTTTGATCAAAGCCATTCAACAAGTCTCTAGAAAGTTCTAAACTTTCCCACATCTTCCTGTCTTCTGGGCCTTCCAAGTCTCTAGGAAGTTTCAAACTTTCCCACATTTTCTTGTCTTCTTCTGAGCCCTTCAAACTGTTCCTATCTCTGCCTGTCACCCAGTGCCAAAGTCGCTTTCACAGTTTCTTTCTTTTCTTTTTTTTCTGAGACAGGGTCTCACAGACTAGAACGCAGTGGTGCAATCTCAGCTCACCACAACCTCTGCTGCCTGGGCTCAAGTGATTCTCCTGCCTCAGCCTCCCAAGTAGCTGGGATTACAGGTGTGTGCCACTACCACCCAGCTAATTTTTGCACTTTTAGTAGAGATGGGGTTTCACCATGTTGACCAGACTGGTCTTGAACTCCTGACCTCAAATGATCCACCTGCCATGGCCTCCCAAAGTGCTGGGATTACAGACATGAGCCACTGCACCTGGCCACTTCCACATTTTCAAGTATCTTAACAGCAGTGCCCCACTACCTGGTACCAACGTACTGTATGAGTCCATTCTCATGCTGCTAATAAAGACATACACAAGACTGGGTAATTTATAAAGGACAGATGTTTAATTGACTCACTGTTCAGCATGGCTAGGGACGCCTCAGGAAACTTACAATCATGGCGGAAAGTGAAGCAAATACATCTTCTTCGCATGGAAGCAGCAAGGAGAAGTGCAGAGCAAAGACAGGGGAAAGCGCCTTATGATATCACCAGATCTCATTAGAACTCACTCACTATCATGAGAATAGCATAGAGGTAATTGCCCCCATGATTCAATTACCTCCCACCAGGTCCCTTCCAGGATATGTGGGGATTCTAGGAACTGTTATACAATTCAAGAAGAGATTTAGGTGGGGACTCAGCCAAACCATATCATCTACCTTCAGACTTGAATCCGAATCTGACTACTTCACACATCTACAGTGCCGATAGCTTAGTGTATTAGGCCATTTTCACACTGTCATAAAGAACTTTCTGAGACTGGGTAATTTATAAAGGAAAGAAACTTAATTGACTCACAGTCAATTACATGGCTGGCGAGGCCTCAGGAAACTTACAATCCTGGCAGAAGGTAAAGGGGAAACAAAGCATGTCTTACATGGCGGCAGGACAGAAAGAGAGCAAGGAGAAGTGCCACACTTTTAAACCATCAGATCTTGTGAGAACTCACTCACTATCATGAGAACAGCCGGGGTGAACCTCCCCCATGATCTAATCACCTACCACCAGGTCCCTCCCTTGCCATGTGGGGATTATAATTTGAGATGCGATTTGGGTAGGGACCCAGAGCGTAACTATATCATCTAGTCCGAGTCACCATTTTAATAATAGCCTCCTATCTGGCACCTAAATTGTCAATCCCCCAGGGGATTCTGAATATAATAGAGTGATCTCATTGAAAGGTAAGTCAGAGCAGGTCAGGCCATGTGCAAAATCCTGCAGTGATAAGAGGCTAAGTGATCTAGCTCACCATTCTCATGTGGCTTCATCCCCACTCTCCTTATTTTTTTGACTCTACTTTAGCTGCCTTGGCTCCTCCTCACAGATCCTCAATGCTCCATGAACCTGCCTTGGGCACCGAGCTCTGGCTGTCTGGAATGCTCGTTACCTCAATATACATATGATTCAATCCCTCATCTCCTTTCCATATTTACTCAAATGTCATCTTCTCAAAGAGCTCTTTCTTGAGCACCTATTCCAAAATTGCAACACTCTAACACTTCCCATCCTTTTGTGTATTTTATTTTTCTTCTTGGCCTTTATCACTACCTAAAATTCTGTAAGTTTTCCTTACTTATTTCTTCCTCTACTAGAATATAAATTCCATGAGGGTAGAACTTTTTATCTGTTTCATTTACTTCTGAATCTCAAGTCCTTAACAATGCTTAGAAAACAGTGTACACTCAATAAATATCTAAATGAATAAACAAAAAAATGAAAGACCAAGCATATTGTAAAAAGAACTAGAGCACTTTGGGAGGCCGAGGCAGGCAGATCACCTGAGGTCAGAAGTTCAAGACCAGCCTGGGCAATGTGGTGAAACCCCATCTCTACTAAAAATACAAAAAATTAGCCGGGTGTCGTGGCAGGCACTCATAATCCCAGCTGCTCAGGAGACTGAGGCAGGAGAATCACTTGAACCAAGGAGGTGGAGGTTGCAGTGAGATCACGCCATTGCACTCCAGCCTGGGTGACAAGAGTGAGATTCTGTCTAAAAAAAAAAAAAAAGAAAAAAAAAAAAGAACCAGAGGAAATTTTAGAAATAAAAAATAATTGAAATTACATACTTAAAAACCTGGATTAAAGGGACAATTATTTTTCAAAGAAAAGCAAAATATCAACAAAAAAGAGATACTTCAAGGCTCATTTATGAGGCTAGCATAAACTTGATACCCAAACCAGCAACAATGGTAAGAAAAACAACAGATCAGTGTGGCCTGTGAAATAGAAAAGTCTTAAACAACATTATTGAACAAAATCCAGGAATGTGAAAAATCATATAGTAAAATCACCTGTAGTCTATATTATACTATATATTATACATGAATAATATATATAGTGAAATTCTATTTACATAATTTTTAAAATTAGAAAACACTAACAATACAAGTATCCTTCATTACCCAAATCTATTTGAGCTCTATTTTGGACTGAATGTGTATCCTCCAAATTCATATGTTGAAATCTAATCCCCAAAGTGATGGCATTAGGGGGTCTTTGGGGAGTTTATGAAGGAGGGCCTCTCACGAATGGAATTATTACCCTTTACAGAGAGGCCGGAGAGCTATTTAGCTTACTTTTTTTTTGAGACGGAGTCTCACTCTGTCACTCATGCTGGAGTGCAGTGGCGTGACCTCTGCTCACTGCAACCTCCGCAGTTCAAGTGATTCTCCTGCCTCAGCCTCCCGAGTAGCTGGGACTACAGGCACATGCCACCACACCCAGCTACTTTTTTTTTGTATTTTTAGTAGAGATGGGGTTTTGCCATGTGGGCCAGGCTGCTCTCAAATGCCTGACCTCAGGTGATCCACCCGCCTCAGCCCCCCAAAGTGCTGGGATTACATGCGTGAGTCACAGTGCCCGGCCCCCTATCTAGCTTTCTCTCCACCAAATGAGGATACAACAAGAAGTCAGCAGTCTACAACCTGGAATGGGCTCTTACCAGAACCCATGATGGTATCCGATCTCAGACTTCCAGACTCCAGAACTGTGAGACACAAATTTCTGTTCTTTATAAGCCACCCAATGTAGGGTGCTTTGTTCTAGCAGCCTGAGCTGAGTAAGACAGTGCCTGAGTTCAAACAGTAACAATCTCGATAATGAGTTGGGATACTTACTTCAACTGGGTCTATTTATTTTTTAAGCTAATATTCAGTAATATTGACTCTGTGTGTGTGTGTGTGTGTGTGTGTGTGTGTACGTGCTGTTCCATGAATTTTGTTGTTGTTTTTGTTGAGACAGAGTCTTGCTCTTGTCGCCCAGGCTAGAGTGCAGTGGCGTGATCTCGGCTCACTGTAACCTCTACCTCCCAGGTTCAAGTGATTCTCCTGCCTCAGCCTCCCAAGTAGCTGGGACTACAGGTGCGCACCACTACACCTGGCTAATTTTTGTATTTTTTAGTAAAGATGGGGTTTTTCCACGTTGGTCAAGGTGGTCTCAATCTCCCGACCTCAGGTGATCTCCCTGCCTCAGCCTCCTAAAGTGCTGGGATTACAGGCATGAGCCATCATACCGGGCCTGTTCCATGAATTTTGGCCTACATATAGAGTCGTGTTACCATCACGACAATCAGTATACAGAACTGTTCATCTGTTCATCATCATCATCTCATAAAACTCCCTCCTGCTGTCCTTTGTAGTCACACTCGCTCTGCAACTGCCAGTTGCTGGAAATCACTGATCTAATCTCTATCACTATGGTTTTGTGATGTATAGAATGTTGTATACATGAAACCACAAAGCATGTAACCTTTGAGACTGGCTTCTTTCACCCAGAAAAATGACCTAGAGATTAAACCAAGTTGCTGCCAGTATCAATAGTTCCCTGGTTTTTGTTGCTCAGTATGGAGAGACTACAGTTTGTTTATCCATTTACCCATTCATTGAAGGACATTTGGGTTGTTTCCAGTCTTTGGAGATTATGAATAAAGTTGCTATATTCTTCAGTATACTTCAAAAAAAGTTGCTATAAACACTTACATAGAAGTTTTTGTATAAACACAAGTTTTCATTTTCTTGGGTGAATACCCAGGAGTGGGATTGCTGGCTCATATGGTAAGCATTGTTTAACTGTGTAAGAAACTGCCGAACTAGTTCCCAAAGTAGCTGCACAATTTTCCATTCCTATGACCAATACGTGAGAGTTCCAGTTGCTTCACATCCTCACCACCACTTGGTACTGTCAATATTTTTATTTTTAGCCATTCTAAAAGGTATATAGTGAAAATTAAGTCCTTTGGTTCCTGAATTTTGAAAAGCATATAGGCAGATTAAGAGAATCATCTAAAATGTTATCTTAATTTATTTGGTTACTTGTTTGGATAGCACAAAATACATACCTAGGTAGTGAAACTACAAAGAAAAACAATGAATTGATTAGTATATGAGCAGATAGTGTTGAAGGAAGTGGATGCAATACAGTAGGTACCCAAGGAGGCTCTAAGATATTGATAATATGTTCTTTAAAAGGCAGGATGGTAGGTACATGTAATGTGTTTTATTATTTTTGAACTACCCATGTGTTTTAATATATTTCACAATAAAGCATTGCAAAAGAAAGATGAGCACACAAAACACAATACAAGGAATGAAGAAAAATATTTTAAAACCTCTTTCAGGAGTTCAAGTACAGTGAGTTAAAAAACTGAAAATACAAGCATTTTGTAGAATTTGAATACAACACTGTCTTAAAAACCTGTTTAAACTTAATTTCTTTAATATTTCTGTGCTTGTGTATATCCCACAGGCAAAGTTGCTGATGGGCTACTTTATTAATGGGTTTATTTACTCCCAGAGGCCTCAATCTACATGCACTTGAAGGGCTGGTCATGGTAAGGTCATTCTTAATGATAGGCAACAAGTAGCTTCTTCCTAGAAACCAAGACTAGGATGGGACCTGAGTCAAGAAACACACTGAATGTTTCATCTTTACTATTCACAGATTTTCAGACACCCCTCAGGCTGCCATCTAGACTTATGACTCTTTGGTAGTTCTGATTGTTACCAACACTTTGCAGGAGGGTGTTACCTGTGACGACACTGGGGATTTTGGAGAGAAAGCTCTTGACTGTTCTGATGGGCACGCCCCCTGTCTTGTCATCTTGCATCTTTGTAATGATGTCTTCAATCTGAAAGAGGTTAAAAAAGTGTTATTTTCTCCCATAATGTAGTCATAAATGGTACCTTTTTAAGCAGCCCAAATGTGTAAACATGGGTGTCAACAATAGATATCAGAAAAAGTTACCATCTAGTCAGTCAATAAATACAGCATCTGTATCTGCTGTCTACCAACTGCTGGGTAGAGGGAGGTCCAAAGGTTATACATAGAGCATAAGTCATATTCTGGAACAAGCTCCCAGTTCAACAAGGTATGGAAGAAGAAATACATTAGGATTCTTGATGGGATCCAACATGTAATTTAATAGGTATGTGATCACAGTCTCCTTCTTTTCCAAATTTGGTTTACATATAGATTGAAACATATGAAATTTCTATATTCAACCCCCACCCCTTCCACAAAGGCAATTTCTTATGGTTCAATCTAATATGTTAACATAGGTTAACATGCTGCTATTGGGAATTGCAGGGAGGGCTACCTTTGGGACTAGAGAAGGATATATCTAAAGTCACATGAGAGAAAAATAACACATGGAAAGCTCTGGTCTGAAGAAGCTGGAAAACAGGTCTCAGTGGTCACGAGTGGTGGTATGTGGATAGCTATTTGAACCTGGACTAAGGTGGTCAAGGACAGGATCTTCTTCTTTTGGTAAGACCATGCTATCAGGAGAAAAGATCATAGTGGGCTGTGACATCTTACTGGTGAAAACCGAACAGAGAATGGGGATGGACTGATGAGGGTATAGGTGCCTAAATTGGGAAACCAATTTGTAGCTAATAATTTATGAGCCAGAATAATTTCCTGAGCAGAAATCTTAAGAATAGGATGCAGAAAAAATTCTGTAATGAGGATACATCTTTTTGTTTGGAGAAGGGAGAGCAACTGAAGGATAGAAAATAATGTTTAGTATTATTGCGTTTTATTTTCCTAACCAATAGAAATATCTTTGAAACACCAGGATGGAGTCTCTGAGTGAGTTCATAGAGGCTCATAACATAAGGCTAGAAGTCTTACAGCTCATTTATTCTAACATACTACTATTGCAACTTGATTATAAGTGATTTTCTTGAAGACACATGACTAATAACTTGCTGATAACTTGTTAGAGGCAAAGTTAGGGCATGGCATAACAACATCATCATCATCATAAACAGCCACAATATATTAAAATTTATTATGTGCTAGGTAGTATTCTAAGTATTATACACACATTATCCTGTTTAGTCCTCATAATTACTTGATGAAATAGATTCTACTATTATCATCATTTTTTGACATAAAGAAACAAAGATTTAGTGAGGTGCATCAATCAGGGTAGGGTGGATTAACTTATGGCAGCAAATAACCCCCCAAATGTCAGTGGCATAGCACAAAGGTTATTTCTTTCTCATGCTACATGTCTAGTGCAGGTCAACAGGGGAACTCTGCTCATTGGAGTTACGTCACCTTGCATGTTGCTGGTCAATGTGCCAGGGGGGACAAAAGAGAATTCTGGAGAGTCTCTCACTGAGTATTAAACAGTATAATCCAGAAGTTAGATAGAACATGTTTGCTCAAAATCCTTGGCCAGAACTGGTCACATAGCACCACCCAGTCACAAAGGAGCCAGGGATTCAATCCTCTGGATGCCAGGAGGAAAGGGGAACTGAAGATCTATGATCAACATCAGTGAAAACTGCAGAAGTTAAGCAACCTTTGCAAACTGCGCAGGGTCACACAGCTACCCAGGTGTGCAGCCAAGTTTGAATCCAGCCATAGATCCCAGAATGGTATCTAACCCCTGAGCCATTCTGCCTCCCAATAAGATTCCCAGAAAATCAGCCAAACAAGGATGCCATTCTCACTGGATTCTTCTGGGTTTCTCTAAGAAGTACTGAGAGTGAGAAAGAATCCTAAGCTCCCAGCCCTTCAGGAGGTAGATGAGTGTTAATCTAGAAAAGAGAGTCATTCTCTGAAGACCTGCATTCTGTTAGATGAAAACTGAAGAGGGAGTTTTATTCTAATTCATGTTAATAATCTCACTTACTGCTGGCCTTTGTCTCCTAAACTCAACCCAACAATTTAGAGCAATTTGAGTATTACTTATTGATAGCCAAGGAGAGCTAGAAAAATGGTCACATTTTCAAGGTAATTTATGCTTTTGATCTAGCATATTATTTGAAACCAGAAGTATCAGTTACATTGATGGTTTCTATGAAAATGGCCAGAAAATCATTGAGAATTGGAAGGAAACCAACAACTCAATTCGGGTAGACCCCTGAGTGGACATTAGATAGTAATGACTTATGCCTCTGCTGCTGCAGGCTGCATTTGAAGGACTGGCTCTGTGACTTCTTTTTCCTCCATTCAGTTTAGTTATTTCACCACAGGACTGAATCTTAGAAGGCTCATTTACTAAGGAGGTCCTATCTTCTTATGTTGGCCCACAATGTACTAAGAGGTATATCACTCATCAGGGGTTACAGCTAGATCAAAAAAAACAGTCCCCTCAACTAACAGAAAGGAGACTACACTCCAGCAATAGTCTGCAACATCACAGATGTGGAAGAAGGAATTATCGCCCCCCAATTCCTGGCTCCCCCGTGGTATTAATATACACCTGAATCCTTGCCTTGGCCTTATGGTGAGCAGTGTCTACCTTTTCCCTTTCAGGTTTGGCCACATGATTTGCCTGGCTACTGGGGTGTTATTCAGTGTGATATGAACAGGGACTTGCCGTGTACCTGCATGGCTGCAGTTACTTTCTTCTCTTGCCCTCTTACCACGAGAAGAACACACCTCAGATAGTTGTTATTCCAAGGAAGATGAGAGACATCTGGAGCAAATGGTACTGAACTCATTGCTAGATCAGCCAAACCTCAGCTGGCCCTTAGACTCATGAGCAAGAAATAAATGTTTATTTTTGTATATCACTAAGTTTGAAGTGGTTTGCCTTACAGAAAAATTATGATACAACAAGGCTCTGAAAAAAATGCATTTAGTAGAAATTTCTGAAGCCACAAAAAATACTTGACAATCAGAGTTAGTGAATCTTAGAATTGGGGTATCTCTGAATCACCCTCTGTAAGAATGCAGACATTCAATTTATCTATTGATGTATCTCTCCACCATCTATTTAAAAACTCCTAGAGACTATATATACTATTTCTGGCAGTCCGTTCCTTTGTTGTGTCAGACAAATTTTTGACATTGTTGTATTTGATTCTTGTGCACAGTCCACTACAATATCAGATAATACTCTCTGAAATTCCTTGTCATGGTTTCTGGAGAATTCCCAAGAGTACAGACCCAGTGAAAATTACAAGTGGGCTCTCAGGAACTGATAAAAGTAATTACAAGTATTTTTGGAACATCTATTTTATGATCAATACTGCCCTAAGTATTTTAAATAAATTATTTAATTGATTCCCCAGTCATAAAAGTTATTTAATAAAGACATTGAAATTGAGGCTCAGAAAGGTTAAGCAATTTATCCAAGGTCAAACAGCTAGTAAGTGGCAAGGCCAGGATTCCTACTCACCTCTTCCTGACTCCAATGTACAGCCATTTATCAAATCTAAAATTCATCTTCTATTTCTCAGACATTTAGAAAAACTTGGTTACAACCCTTCTCTGAGTAGAGTGAGTATTAGGTTCAGCAATGGGACAGCTCCTGGAAGGTAATGTTCAGAGGCACGAACCCAGTGAGTGGCCCAGAGCCTGGCTGATCCTAGGAAACTTACTTCTGGCAGTGCCATATGCCAAAGTTAGTGCTTTGTTTGCTGTGGATCCCAGGGTGAGTTCCAGCGGAGCCTGGAGTTGGTCCCTTACACTATATAACCCATTAAATCTTGAGCTAAACATGGCAAAGAAAGTTTTTAGTCTCAGTGCCACCTGGTAGACTCCAAACTCTTAACTTTTCTGCCTCTAGTATTTTCAATTCATTACTTCCTTGCTGAACAATGAGTGTAATTTATTTTACCTTACAAAAGGGGCAACTCTTTGTTCTCTATGGCCTCAGTAGTTGATTAAAAATACAGAACAGAGGCATATATACACAGCCTCTCATCTCCCTTAGATTCAAAACGTTTTGCAGGCAGAGACTACTCCTAGGTTTTCATTTTCATTTTCTTAGTTAACATGAGTTGAGTATTCACTCTGGGTCACGCACTGCTCTAAGAGCTTTATCTTATAAACTCATTGAATTCTCACAGGAGGTAGATTATTACATCCCCATTTTATAGACAAGGGAACGAAGATTCATCTTTGTGTTCTCAACCAAAGCCTGCCAACAACCTTTTCAGACACAAGGCACTTAATACCATTTGCATCGAAGGGAAAGTTTAGCGCAGGTCTAAAAGGGCAGAGGAGGATGCAGAGAAATTGATCCAGATAATCAGATTCTCAACCATCTCATGATTTATTTCTGCCCAATGACTGCTGCTGTCTTGCTGTGCAGGGCTCTCTCCCTTTGTCCCATGGGATTGGTTAGATTTATCTTCCACTGGCAGATCATGGCTTCCGGGTCAGGGATGGGGTGATGGGAAGGTATCGAGACTTATGTTTTCCTGAATGTTCAGTTCCTTCTAACTTCTGACACCTTTTGTTCTTAAAGAAGAGCAAAATCAATTCCCTGACATCCTTTAATATGAAGTTCTGTGTCATTAGGGAGGATGTTTGGACTTAAGCATCACTGTGCAAATCAATAAGCAGGTGGCCCTTGTCTGACAGCCAAACGATGCAGAGAAACCACTTGGCCAGCTAGGCTGGTTCTGCCTGGATGGGCCACAGCCACAGGAATGTCCTTCTCCAAGGAGCTCAAAGCTCAGCACTGACAGGCAGGTAAAACATTCTTCCAAACAGCAGGACACTGGAAACCATTATGCCATGGAGTGGGTTTTCTTTTAAGTGAGAAATATTAAAAGGCAGACACAATTCACTGAAATAGCCCCAAGAGTGTGCAAGAGGAGTGAGGAGAAGCAATCCTCTCCTTACAAACTGAAGCCGCAGAGGGGCAGTAGGAAGAACATGGAGGAGAACCCAGGAGATTGGCTGGCCTCAGCTTCTATGATGTGCTTTGTGGAACTGGGACAAGTTGATTCGCCTATCTGGACTTCACTTTTCTCATCCCTACAGAGATAGGCCTGGTTGCTAAACTGAGGTTTCTCATTCAGAAACTGGAGACTTGACAATGTAAAACTCTGTCTGAGAGGGAAGGGCAGGACAGGAAGCCAGGTCTCTGAGCTCTTCTCTCCATGTTGTCTGTCTTACCAGGTGGATTCACACAGAATATGTCCCTGCACCAAGAGGTACAAGTTGGGGGAAGCATGTTGGGCAGAACTTGGGAGTTTCTGATGTTTTCAGAAACTGTGTTGAGCAGATAACATCAGAAGCCAGACAGACATATGACCTGGAGAGGCCCTCACACTGCTCCTTCTCCATCAGCCCATGCCTCTTGTCTCTGCTTTGACCCATGACACTCCTAACAGAAACGACAAAGAGCAATATTAGTTTTGTTTCTATAAATTCATGATGCAATGAGCTAATTTACTTAGTTCCTTCAATTTTTCCCCAGTGGGGATTTTAAAAACTTAAAGTATTGCAAACTGTATTATGATTATTAAAAAAAAAAATCCAACACAACTTCGACAAAGAAGCAAAGAGCATGTCTCAAGCACGAAGGTTCTTTTTACTGAAGCATTTCATCTTGACTTTGCAATCAGTTGTCTGTTTCTAGCTACTAATGACTGTCATGTCAGAGTCTACGTTTTAGCAAAGACCCCTTCTGTTTGGGTGTCTGTGAAGGAGTGAAAATGACTCCTCAGACACCATCTTATCAACCCAGAGGCAGAAATGAGAGCTGACAAATGATAATCATATTTCTTAAATCAAAATGTGCATGCTTCATTGAGTAGGCTCTGCCCCATATGTGTTCCAAAAGATCAGGCCATTCCTCTTTTTTATTTTTAAAGACACAATGCGTTGCTATTCTCAACCTCTGCATGTATTCGTGTGTATGTACTGGCTTAGTGGACATGCACTGAGCACCTACCAAGTGCCACACACTGTGTTCATTTCTACAGTTATGAAAACAGATAGAAGACAGAATTCGTTCTCCTTACTCATGGATTAATACATTTCAGAGTGACTCAGGGATCTAGGCTTACAGTGAAGACTGTGTTGGAGGCTGAAGAGCTAAGCATGGGTTCCAAGGAGGCTGGAAGTGAAACATTGAGGAATGCCACCGTAGGCCCATGGAAGAAAATCATCACGGCTCCCTTCTTCTTTCCCTCCCTCTTTTATCATCCCATTCAAAGGCTGCAATTTCAATGGCACATGGGGAATTTGGGGATTCCACCTGCTAACGATGACAATGATCAAAATGCCTACTAATTTGTTTTCAGCTAAGCCTATGTTTGAATCACTGTATGTGTTTAGAACGCTTTTCGTGGAAAGTAACAATGGCAAAAAATCCAACCTCCAAAGATGGGGGCTGATATTTTCCACATAATAAGTAGTCCATACGTGGGTGGTACTGACATTGCTGCAAAGGCTCTCTTCTACGAACGCCACCATCTTGGTCTTTCCCTTGTGGTTGCCTGATGGCTGCCCAGCTCTAGCCATCCCTTCTCTGTGAAAGGTGGGAAGGAGGGGGTGGGGGAACAGCTGCCCTCATTCCTTTTATCAGGAAAAGCATATTCCTTCCCAGAAGACCTCAACAGATCGTTGCTCAAGTCTCAGGCCAGAGCAGGGTCACATGACGACATTGAGCTGCACAGGAGGTGGGGAAGAAGGTATTTAACTTTTCTAGCCTCTATACCACATGGAAGCAGGGCAAGAGGAGAATGGAAATGGGGTTAACCATGTAACACTGTCTGCCACAAGACCTTGTGTTAAAGAACACTTGTAAAGGATGGTTGGGCAGGCCCTGAAGCCTCTCTGATCTCTTTCCCACATTGTAGCCTATACGATACTCTTAAAAGGGAACATTTCATCATTTAACTCCCCTACCGAAAATCTGTCCATGGTGTCCCAGTGCTTATCCTGTTATAAGCTCTTATTAAACCCTCTATCTTTTCTCCATATCAACAATTGCTCTAATTTGCATTTGTATCACCCGTTAGAGTGGTTTGCTCACCACTGAATCCTAATAATAGGTACTCAGTAAATATTTTTTGAATGACTATATCAATGAATGAATGAATAAATGAATGACATGAGCGCTATATTCTTAAAGAACTTTATCTTGGATTCCAGCATTCAGTGGGACTCAATATATTAAAAGAGTCTTAGGGATAGTGATGTCTATAATTTACAGTAAATTTAATATTTACACTTAAGATCATTTTGCTTTGGGAATGGGTTCCATAACCCATGAACCTTAGCAACAACATTCAAGGAAAAGCTCCAAAGGCATCCAAGTAGCAGTTGAGTGGCGAGCCAGTTCCCCAACGTACTGTGCCTGACATTATCCAGGGGCAGTACCAGGGCAGAAGGATGATACAGCATTATTTGTTTTGTCCCCTGGAGGCTTACTTTTACAGTTTTAATATTGCCATATGGAGTGATTCATAAATTACTTTTATGGAAAACATTTCATTTTCTTTCATTTAATTGCAGAGAAAAGCAGACAAGAATGACCTTCTAAGTCTGAGATCAAGTGGCTTGTTGATACTTTAGGGAAAATGTCTTTCCCCTGAGCGTGGCTGGAATAGCCAAACCTTAGAAGGCATCATCTTTCTTAAGAATCTGTTGTTTGCTTTGCAAAGTAAGTGGAGCAAGTCCGTTTGGTCAGGCCCCAGACTGAGGAATCTCTGACTGCAGACGGCCAGCAACAATGCAGATGAGGACAATAGATACTGGCCAATGAAATATTCTAGCAACTGCAGAAGACCTAAAATCCTTTTATTCTAATCTCCTCAAATTACCTGAATTCGAGTGTGTCAGCCTCTTCTTGTTGGGAACCATCCCTCCTTTACAGAAAAACATGCTGATATTTGGGAAGGGTAAACTGTTCAAGGCCAAGTGAGACTGTTGGATAAATGAGATTATTGGCATGAACCAGAGCTGGCTCTCTGGATCACTGCACCAGCTGGCCAGGGCAGCTGCCAGGGAGGCCTCGGCTCACCTAAGGCTTTAGCTGAGTAGAAAAAGATGCAGAAAACAGGGCCATGCCATAAGCATCAAAGTTTAATACACACTATAGAAGGCAGAAAAATGTTCCCCCAAAAGAGATCCATGTCCTAATACCTGGAATCTGTGAATATGTGACCTTATATGGCAAAAGGGACTTTGTAGATGTGATTAAGGCTAAGGATCTTAAGATGGGAGATGACCCTGGTTATCCAGCTACGCTCAGTGAGTCACATGAGTTCTTGAAAGCAGAAGACCTTTCCCAGCTATAGTCAGTTAGAGACAGATGTGATGATGGAAAAGGGTCAGACAGATGGGACTTCACTGATTTTGAAGATAGAGGAAGGGGCCACAAGCCAAGGAATGCAGGCAGCTCCTGGAAGCTGGAAAAGGCAAGAAAACAGATTCTCTCTTAGAGCCTCCAGAAAGAAACACAGTCCTGCTAGCACCTTGATTTTAGCCCAGTGAGATCTTTTCAGATTCCTGACCTTCAGAACTGTAAGATAATGGATTCATGTTGTTCTAAACCATTAAGCATATGGTAATTTGTTATAGTAGCAACAGAAAATGAATACACACAGTGATCCCCACCCACCAGCAAATCTTTGACTAATCAGTGTTCTGCATTGTTTCCAAAACAGATTAGTATGCATCTTCTCCTTCTGGGCAGATAGGAGGTGGATTTCCCCAAACTCTGCAGCTCTCTGTCCCTCTGAACAGCTTCATGGCCAAACCAATCATCACCCAGGACCTGTGGCAGCACACTTGGGGAAGATGTCAGGGATGACGACAGGGAAGATGCCTGTCTATAGACCCTAAGTCATTGCCTGGATGCCATTTTCAATGCTGCATTTGTTTGGTCTATCTGGGACCAATTAGATGGTGGCTTAGAGGTTATTTCCGGGAACTGTTTTTCTTTTTTTTTTTTTTTTAGACAGAGTCTCTGTTGCCCAGGCTAGAGTGCAGTGGCGTGACCTTGGCTCACTGCAACTTTCACCTTCCAAGTACAAGCGATTCTTCCACCTCAGCATCCTAAGTAGCTGGGATTACAGGCATCCACCACCATGCCTGGATAATTTTTTTTTTTGTAGGACAGAGTCTCAGTCTCACTTTGTCACCCAGGCTGGAGTGCAATGGCCTGATCTTGGCTCACTGCAACCTCCTGGGTTCAAGCGATTCTCCTGCCTCAGCTTTCCAAGTAGCTGGGGTTACAGGTGTGTGTCACCATGCCCGACTAAGTTTTGTATTTTGGGGACATACGGAGTTTCTCCATGTTGGCCACGCTGGTCTCGAACTCCTGACCTCAAGTGATCTGCCTGCCTCGGCCTCCCAAAGTGCTGGGATTACACGCACAAGCCACCATAACTGGTCTCTGGGAGCTTCTTAATTGGGTCACAGTAGCCTATTTCAGCATCATAAGCATGAAAAAACAAAGATCCTTTTTTATTTCTCATCTCACATTTTACCTAGCCACATTTTTAAACCCAGCCCACCAAGGAGAATTGTACATGGAATACCATGTGGCAACCTAGCCCAAATAATTCAACCAGCACTGTGAAATGCTGCACATTTGAACATAAGGCCTTTAATATTAAGTTTCTACAAAAATATTCAAGTTCTAACATATATATCATTTTTCCCTCACTGCTGCAGAGAGGTCAATAACCTTGTTTCCAAAGAAAAACAGGTCCATCCAGTGTCCCGGAATATTACTACAATTTCTTCCTCCTGGAAAAGAGCAAGGGATGCAAGGCCTTGTCCTCCCTCTGATCCCAAGGACACCCTGGACTCTAGGATCACTCATCCTTTCTGGTTCACTTCCTTTCCGACCCTTCTTCGAACCAAGCAACTGAATTAGCAACTGGAGCGAATCTGAGGGCTTGGAATAATTGATGTAAATTATCTGTTCAGTGAAAAACTGCTATGGCTTCCTACAGCTACAAAATAAATGCCAAGTTCCCTGCTATGGAATTCAAGGTCCTCCATCATTTGGCATCCACCACCTTTCCCGCACCACCACTCCTCCCAGCCCATTTTGCTTCCGGACACACTTATCTGCAAAACCCTCCTGCATCTGCCCTTGCTGGTCATAAACTTCATTCACCCACAACACACACATCCAAATCCTTGTCATGCTTCTAGGCCCTGCTCAAAACCTACTTCCTCCAGGAAACTCCCCCTTGATATTCCAGTACCTGCATCTGTATGTATTATACATGTTATTGTGGTTTGGCCCTGTGTCCCCACCCAAATCTCATGTTGAATTGTAATCCCCAGTGTTGGAGGAGGGGCTTGGTGGGAGGTGAGTGAATCATGAAGGCAGACCTCCCCTTTTCTGTTCTCATGAAAGTGAGTGAGTTCCCATGAAATCTGGTTGTATAAAAGTGTGTAGCACTTCCGTCTTTGTGCTCTTTTCCTCCTTCTGAAGACATATAAGACATGACTTCATCCTCTTCGCCTTCCACTGTGAGTGTAAGTTTCCTGAGGCCTCCCCAGCCATGCTTCCTATACAGCCTGTGGAACTGCAAGTCAGTTAAACCTCTTTTCTTTATAAATTACCCATTCTCAGGTATGTGTTTATAGTAGTGCAATAACAAACTAATACTCATGTTTATATTTTGTATTACCTTTTCCCATTCCTAAGCTGCGAGGCAAGAACCTGAATCAAGTGTTTCTCCCTCTGCTCCAATCACATACCCCTACTTAGGACCAATTTCATTTTCTCTGTTACTGAAGTTCTGCTTCTTTCCCTCTGGAACATAACTTTCTGCAGGAAAGAGACAGTTCTCATCTCTGAAGTGCCCCTAGTCCTCTACATCTGGTCTGCATGAAATAGAAGTAGAGAATAGAAAAGATCATACTCATTCCTTAAAAAAATATTTCAAGGCAATGAGAGAGCCATTCAGTCTCCCTGAGCTCTGGAGAGAAGTGCATTTCCAGATGGAACAAGAAGGGTGAGAACGAAGTTTCCTCAGCAGCTGCGAAAACTGGAAAGCCTTGAGAAGGCTTAAAGAGTCCGCATCTGAGGCTGTCATCACCAGCCCCTCCCCTCTCCCTTCACATTGTCTACAGGTCAAAGTGGTGCCCCCAGATGGCCCACCTCATTCTCTGGAGATCTTCCCAGCCTGCCTGCACCCTAGGGCCCTTGTCTGCCTTGCACGATGACCACTACCCTTCCTCCTGAGGGCTGCTTCTGCTGCCCCTCCTGAGCACCCGGCTGTGATTCTATGCATTTGGGGCTTCCTCTGGTCCCTTGGAACTTACCCTAAGAAGCCTCCTTCTTTTTACCATTTCCTTAGATGGTAGCCTCCCTGCTCCAGATAGTGCCATTCTCTTCCCTGGGCATTTGCTTCCTTCACTATGTCATTCTTCATGTTTGATGTCCCAAGCTGCTCCAGTGAGCACATGAGAGCCACCCCTTGGGGAGGGATACTGAGATAAATTATGGTGTAGAGAATCCTCCCTGCAATTGATAAGCAAAATCAGGGAGAAATGAGCATGAAGGTCAGTCCTGAAGGGGAAGCAGAGGAGAATCATCACTTATTCCAAATATAAATGTGAGTGCTATTTGAGCACTCACTGCATGCTAGGTGCTGGGAAACTAGACAGGTAGGGCCCTTCCCTTGGTGCTTACTTATAGCAGAGGGGCCCCTTGAGGATTTTAAATGAGTCTAAAAAAGAAGTAGAACAGTCCTGAAAAGGGCCACATAGAAGGAGGTGCAACCACAAGGCTGACTTCGGAAATTCCTGCCTTATCCCAACAGTACCTGAGGTCCTAGAATCTCACAGGGGGTCCCAGGACAACCCCCTTCCTTGTGCTGCCTGAGACCCAGCAGCAAAAATCCCCTTTTTGGTTTCATGTTTCATGCCTTTCCTGTTGATTTTTAATGGTGCCTCCAAACACACCAGCTCAGGCTCTGCTGCTTTCAGGAGTGCCTTTCCAAGTGACACCAGAGGGCTCTTCCTGCTTTGTAACTGACTGCCCAGAGACCATCATCTCATCTGAAGACTTGGGGTCCTTCCCCTCATGGTGTTCCTGCACCATAAAATGTCCTCTGCATTGCCCCACTTCCCACTCTTTTACGTAGAAGGAAGCATGACCAGGTACCCCCTTGTCTTTCTAAATTGGCTGGTCTCTCCACTGCCCAGTTCCTCAATCCAGTCACCAAAGGATTCAATGGAATGGGCTAAGGTACAATGGCATTTTAGTTCTTTCGTTCTTTTGGACTACTACAGCAAAATATCTTTGCCTGGGTAACCTATAAACAATAGAAATTTATTACTCACAGCTCTGGAGGCTGGAAAGTCCAAGATCAAGTCACCAACAGATTTGGTGTCTGGTGAGGGCTTGTTCTGCTTTCACAAATGGCACTTTCCATGTGTCCTGATGTGCTGAAGAGCCAAACAAACTTCCTCAAACCTAATCTCATTCATGGAGATAGAACACTAATGACCTAATCACCTCCAAGGGCCCCATCCCTTAATATTATCACCTTGGGGGCTGGGTTTCAACATATGAATTTTGGTGGGACACAACAGTCTGATCATAGCAAATGGGTACTTTTTATTCTCTTCTTTATGCTTTACAGTGATATTTACCAAAATATCTCTAATATACATGAACTACTTTTTATCAATTCTAAAGGATAATAGTTTATTTCTCAAATTTATTTTTTATTTTTTTAAAGCTAGTCCTATTTCTAAAATTTAAGTGAGCATGTAGGCAAAATCTCTCAGGGCAGTGCCTGCCACACAGTTACTCCTCAATAATGTTCATTTCCCTTTCCTTCACAATTGATTTTAATTTCTTCTTGTATCTATAGCAAATAAATAACCACAGAAGCTTCTATGGCTCCCTTCAGAAGCATGTGATTGGACCTTCTTTTGTGCAGCTCCCTGACAAAGCCCCAGAGGACAGCAGCTGGGATTGGAGACCCATGCTTTCCAAGCAGGTATCACCAAAGTCACTTCTCACATAACAAGCCCCAGTTTGGATAGGTTTCCAACTATGTAGAAAATGATTATTCCTTTAACCAACTCCGTACTAACTCTGTGCTTCTGATATGGTTTGGCTGTATCCGCACCCAAATCTCATCTTGAATTATATCTCCCTCATTTCCCACAGGTTATGGGAGGACCCAGTGGAGAGAGAATTGAATCATGGGGACAGTTTCCCCCATACTGTTTTCGTGGTAGTGAATAAGTCTCACGAGATCTGATAATTTTAAAGGAGTTTCCCTTTTGCTTGGCTCTCACTTTCCTGGCTCTCATTCTCTCTTGCTTGCCACCATGTAAGATGTGCCTTTCACCTTCTGCCATGATTGTGAGGCCTCCCCAGCCACGTGGAACTGTGAGTCCATTAAACCTCTTTTTCTTTATAAATTAGCTAGTCTTGGGTATGTCTTTATCAGCATTGTGAAAACTGATCAATACAGCTTCTCAGAGGAGCCTTATCTTTATCCACCTTATGTCCCAAGTTCCATTACATGGCAGGACAAGCAGCAGGACTTTCCTGCCTACAGGTAGCACTTTGTCAAGGGGAGGCCCACATCTGCCTGGATAAAAAATACGCTATGCAGGCTAAGGTGTTTTCAAACTTCCAAATTCTTTGCTTCCTGTTCCTGAAATCACAGACTGAAAAAGAAACTTATTTTTCATCCCCAAGAAAATGAGATTTGATAAAGCATGTATCTATCTGATTTAATTCTGATTTTAATCTAAGAAGGAACCCCGGGTGACTCTGGGAAGCATTTGATGGACTGTAGGCTGCACATTGAAATTCAGTGGGATAAATACCAGCATCTGAAAAGAAACCCCTCATTCCCCTTGGGAGAGCAGCAGGGTCATTTGCCAAGTACTTCTGTTAATCATACAGATTAAAAGGTTTTTTGTAGCTTGTCTCCCTGTAGCTCTTCTACAACAGGAGGGTGAGCAAGTGTGAGGCGGAGCCTGCAGCATAGTCAGGCAGGCCCTAGGAAAACCCCTGGGCCCAGCCCCATTTAGGAGGGAGATGGCCTGAGGCTATGCTGCCTACGACTCATCGAGCTGGCCAGGTCACCTCACTGCTCGTGTTTGGATGGGGATGTTGCTGTCTGCCCTACCCGGTCATCAGGAGAAATGAGAGAGGGCCAGGTTGTAAGCAGAGAGAGCACCCAGCACCTCTGCTCTCAACAATAGGGTCCTTCTCTTCTCCTTTCTCTACTTGTGGGTGAAGGAGTTGCAGGGAACCAGGAGGTGAAGAGAAGGGATGCAGATCTGAGAAACCTCTGCATTGGAAACATGGACCATAATAATGTGGAAAGTTTATCCCTGACCTAAGAACAAAGGCTTTTGCAGGGGAGGGGGTGTTGGTTAGGCGGTGGGGGTTAAAGAGGTTGAAATGGGTGACGGGGGTGCGAGTCAGTTCCAGAGCTGAGCCATATCAGAAGCACCACGGTCTCATGGGCAACTTTCCTAATGGTGGCTCTGCCTGCTTCCAGGAGCTTTGCCTGATGGGCGATATTCCTATGACAACTCTTTGGGAATCCCCTTGTTATGGAGTGAATTGTGCCCCACTCCAAATCTAGACATTGAAGTCCTAACTTCCAGCACCTCAGAACGTGATCTCATTTGGAAATAGGGCCTTTACAGAGGTAATCGAATTAAAATGAGGTTGTTAGTGTGGACCCTAATCCAGAATGACTGATGCCCTTATAAAAAGGGGAAATTTAGACACAGACAGGCACACACAGAGGGAAGATACTGTGAAGAAACACAGGGGACAAAGTCATCTACAAGCCGGGGAGACAGGCCGGGAGCAGATCCTTTCCTCGCAGCCCTGGCAAGGAACCAACCCTGTCTTGATCTTAGACTTCTGGTCTCCTGAACTGTAGTTAATAAGTGTCATTTAGCCCACCTGCTTTGTGATACTTAATTATGGCAGCACCAGCAAGCTACTATACTCCTGAAATGACTGTGCAGATCATAGAAATTATTTTCTTCCAACTTTCTGCCTAACATGTAATGAAAACTATTTCCTCTCATCCTCCCTTTCTGTCCTCTCTCTCTTCCCCTTCCCCACTGCCTCTCCCTACACACACACACACACTCTCTCTCTCTCTCAGGAGATGCTACCTAATTATTTCCTAATTAGACAGCTTTCTGTGAGCCAAACTGACTAATTTGACTTCTTGCATATTGTCTGATCCCCAGTAAGCCACACAGCATATAGTACTTCAAAGCTTGGATTTCTGAAAGTCAATACTCTGTCTAATGTTAGGGGATAGGAATGAATGCCAGATTCATAGACCAGATTTAAAACTAGGATGGTCAAGAAAGACAGTGTTTTCTAGAATCAGGATTGAGAAGTGTCACGATTAGAGTGGTCTTTCATTTGTTTTAAGATGATATAAAGTAAGGAATAAATGTAAACCCTTACACTTATGGCATAGATATATAGTTAGAACAACACACAATTTGAGAGATAAGTGATTTAGTAGTCCAAATAGAAGACACTTTGCAATCAAGTCAACTGAAACATTAGAATATAATGTTATATTAGAATATAATGGCAGCAAAAGATAAAGGTGAATTTGATCTCAGGATGCATTAACAAAAACACAGTGACTTGAGTGAGAGGTAGAGTTCCTTCATCTGCTTTGAGTTCACACTGAGGAATACCGAGTTCCCTTCTGGCACTAGACTTAGGAGGACATCCACAAGCTGTGATGATTATCAAAGCCAGTGACCTAGATCCTGTGAAAGCATTTTAGCAGCAGGGTAGAGGTTGGCAGGACAGTGATTAGATCTTCTTCCCGAATATCTTATCAATTTAAACCGAGCTTGTCCAGCCAGTGGCCCACAGGCCACATGTGGCCCAATGCAAATCTGTAAACATTCTTAAAACATTAAGCTCATCAGCTGTCGTTAGTGTTAGTGTATTTTATGTGTGGCCTGAGACAATTCTTCTTCTTCCAGTGTGGCTCAGGGAATACAAAAGATTTGACACTCCTGATTTAAACAAAACTGTAAACCATGTTAAAAACAGTGTGCTTGTTCTACAAACACAGCTCCAAGCAAAGGCTGCAGCCCTTGGCCCTTTCTATGCAGAGACAGGTTCTGTCACGGCCAAACTGTAGAAGCACCAGTTGAGCCAATGCCCTGGTCCCTGGGAGTCACTTTTCCATCTTAAAATGCAAGTCAGTTTGGAAGGGGGACTTGGTGGCCTATTAATCTAGTCCTCCCTAGGATGAATTAGTCCCTCAGAGGAGCTAACTCTCATCAGGGAACCCAGAAAACAGGAGCACCCTGAACAAACCGGGATGGGGGCAGTCAGTAGCGGAGGAGGAAGGAAGGGTGGTCTGCAACATGAACTTTAAGGAGGGAAAGCCTAGGTGAGGGGTTGTATTAGTCTGTTCTCACACTGCTAAGAAAGATATACCTGAGACTGGATAATTTACAAAAGAAAGAGGTTTAATTGACTCATAGTTCCGCATGGCTGGGGAGGCCTCACAACTATGGCGGAAGGCGAATGAGGAGCAAAGTCACATGGCGGCAGGTAAGAGAGAGCTTGTGTAGAAGAACTCCCCTTTATAAAGCCATCAGACCTCCTAAGACTTATTCACTATCACGAGAACAGTACAGGAAAGACCCACCCTCCGTGATTCACTTATCTCCCGCCAGGTCCCTCTCATGACACAAGGGAATTATGGGAGCTACAATTCAAGATGAGATTTGGGTGTGGACACAGCCAAACCATATCAGAGGCTGCACGTAGAAAGGGTGTGGGGAGCAGGTAGAAGCATGTGGGCAGCAGTTGGGTGGAAGGGCATCTTTTAGAGCCAAGGGAAACCTGAGGCAGCCAGACCTTGTGGGGAGACGCTGGGGGGAGGGGAGTCCCTCCAGTGTTAGTGGGAGTAGCAGGAGAGTCTTATCCAGAAAGCCTTCCTAGTGACTTCTCTGCAAGTGGTTCTGATCCTTGCTAGGTTCAAGGACATCACTTTCCCCTGAGGTCTCAGTCCTCTCATGAATGAATTAGATGAGTTCCGTCATGGAACACATTACTGCAAAAAAAGTGTTTCAGATGGACATCCTGCATCTCCCTGAATTCTGAGTGCCTCTGTGGGTACAATTTGGGTTTCTCAGTGTTTTCAAGTCAATTCAGCCAAGCACCCCTTCCTCCTGCCATCAAGGTGATTGATGGTTTCATGGGCGAGGGGTGAAGAAGTGAGGGGGAAGGAGGGAGCAGAGCCCTGTGGCTTGTCCACCCTGTGGACTTAACCTCCCCACTGCCTGCCCTGCCAGCTTCCCCAGGTTTTTGTAGGCATCAAACAAGACATATAGGAAGGCTCTTTCAGGAGCTGGGAGGGGCTGTGCTTGGCCCAGTTCCCAGGGCCACTTGCCCTCCAAAGAAGTGGGGTTTGGCATAAGCCTTGGGGGTGGGGTCCTGGCTTTGCAGCATTGAGCCTTATAGGGAAGGATGGCCCCATTAAACGTAGGGGTGAGCACACACAAAATCCTTTCCATCCCCCCGGGTCCTCTTTCTGGACAGCAATTACACGCTGGCTTCAGACATTCTCCTGGGGCATTGAAGACTCAGGGGTGTTGGAGGTGGACGTTTAAGGGGAGGTTGTGGATGAGATGGAGAAAGGCCTGCACAACTTGCATTTGTGGTAACACACGTGCAGCAAAGAGAGAGAGACAACTTCCATTTGATAACTTCTGACAGATAAAAAGCCTTTGCCAACAGGTAGGTCATTTGGGGATACAGAGATTTAATGGGAATGGGAATCTGGTGTGTGTATGTGTGTACCTGTTACCTTGCAGTGCTGGAAATAAATCTCAGCTGGTGGGCATCTAGATTGTGCTAGCTCCTCTGCCAGGGAGGGGATGGGGGGTTTTGGGAAGTATGACAACAAAGGTGCTGGCCTCCACAAGGTCATGGGCATGATGGCGAGGGCCCTTCCCTGCTTTCTCTAGCACACAATATGGGTGCCGTAGTGGGGCCCAGACCAAAGCATGTCAGGGCTCGAGCCCCAAACACCAGCTGAAGAAAAGACAGTGCACAGATTCTGCGACACAGTGAGTGGCTGGGCGAAATGTGATTCCGACAGGGGAAAGTGCCATCTGAGTAAATAAAGCAATGGGAGCTGCGTGGAGAGGACAGGAAGAAGAGGGCCAGAGGGCTGCCTGGAGTTCTGAGCATTTGCAGAAGCAGGCCTGACAAGGATCTCCATCGAATGGGGAGGCCACAGCATCCTCCCAGTGACGTGCCAATGCAGGTCTCCCACTGCCCTCGTCTCTCTCTGGCTGGCTGTCCTGCCCAATGACTCAGGCAGGAGCTGACTGCCTTCCCAACTGTCTCTCAGAGTCTAAAAACTCAAGGAGAAAGCCTCAACAAAATAGCTTTATTTGACTTAATTTCATATTTACATTTTCCCCCGGAAATAATCATTTGCCATGAATAGCTGTTTGATTACTGCTCATCCTCTAAGCATCTCACATTCCCAAGGAGGGATAGATGAGGTAGGAGTGGGAACCTGCCCTGAGGCCCACAGTGGGGTGGAGTCCCATAGACCAAGAGTCAGCCTGGCGCCCCGTGATGAGATTATGCATGTGAAATGCCCACTGCTGTGTTCTTCGTACCATGAGAGGCAGGCTTTACACTGCAAAATGCCACACAAATTCAGCCTTGCCCCTGACTAGCTGTACAACCATGAGGGCATCCCTCCACCCCTGTGCCTCTGTTTCCTTCTGTAAAATGAGAGGATTCCAATGACTTCTAAAATCCTCCCCAGCTCTTGCAATCGCTATGACTTCTTCCTCCAAATATATGCAGGTCCCATCTCCCTGGGAGATATATGGAATGCTGTTTTCCCCAAGGAGGGCTTTTCCCCAGATGCCTCCATCTCTTGCCACAGCCTCCACCCTCTCCTTGGTAGGAGAGAAAAGAAAGCTCACCTGAAAAGTGAGATGAGACAAGGAGAGGTGGAGGAATTGGCCCTGGCTTCTTCCTGTGAGGAGCTGGCTGCTTGCAGAAGGTGTGGCTCCTTTCCGTTCCCTGCCCCAGGGTACAGGGACCCAGGATCCTGCCTCCTGGGATGAGGCAGATGGGTTTCCAGCACTGGGTGTGGAAGTGTGTTTCTACTCTGGGGTTCCTAATTGGGACATCCAGTGTCACTGTCCCCCTGTTCTCTGAGAGGTCAGTCGGTAACAAAGGTGATGTTTTGATCTCCATCTACCTCACTGCTTTCCCTTTTTCTCTCATTGGTTCCAAATTCAGATGGGAACTGGGGGTGTTATTAAATGGACTCTCTAAAACCCCAACAATAATCCTGGCATTTACAGCATGCAGGCAAACCTACCGCCTGGACTGGAAGATTGCCAGCTCTCTTTTTTGGCAAAGCGTTCAGGACTCTGCAAAACTCCTCTCTAGTTTGTGAGCCATCTGGAGCCAGGAGGAGCTTAGTTCAAGTTGTTCTCAAGGAGACCTGCTTCTGGCAGCAGCCCACCGTGTCTGTTAGACGGTTTCCCCAGCCAAGAGGAAGCTCTGGGGCCACAGGCTGCACCTCCAAAGGAACTCGGGCTCAACAGTGTCTAGCCAGACACCAAGCCAAGAGTCCCTTTGGTTAAATAATTCACAGGCCACCTCTGGGTGTGTAAATACAGCCCTGTCTAATGCGGGCTGACAGGTGATTTTACGCATCATTTAACTCTTTGCAGGGCTGAGGAATGCAACAGAGATGAGATAATTGGAATAATTTCACATTTGTAAACAGCTTTTTTCTCTAAGGGACAAAGTATCACAAACATGAACTGTAAAAGAAGCATGCATCTGCGTATCCCATGGAGAAAAACAAAATTGGGTGTTGGTTACGATAATGAATTGGCCACTCTTTCCTGTCCTCTCCTCCGTGCAGGGTGAGTGGCCTCGAAGAAGGGTGCCCAAGGCCAGTGGGAGGCACCACCCAAGCCCTGTGCTGAGGAAAGTGCCTGGAGGCAGTCAGAGAAAAAGAGGGGGGGAAAGTGAATGAGTGGAATGGAGAGAGAGAGAGGGAGAGAGAATGATGACGACACAAGGACAGTACCCAGAGGCTGTGGAACTGAGGTCTCAAAGGGACCCTGGAGCCCCAGGTGAGGCAGCTCCTGACCGACACCAAGTGGAGATGCAGCTGTAGCTTTCTGGGCTGCACTCCCAGGGCAATTGTCACCACTAAATACTGCACCATATTCAACCCTCTATAATAAAAACGTTGTCGGGCATTCCCATACTGTAAAGCAGGGGACACTAACCCTGCAAGAATACAGTCTGTTGGCTTATGTTTATTCCAAGATTATAAACGAAATCCTAATGCCTGCTTACCTCTCTAACAAACTGCTATGCTCTGTAAGGAAAGTGTTCAAACACCAAATAGCTCTCTTTTTTTCCTGAACGACAAGGTGGTTTTAAGCTCGGTGATGATGATATACGACAGCAGGCCAGGGCAGGTGCTACGGGAAAGTGAAACAGGTAGACCCAGAATCTTGAGTCTTCCTGACTTCCACTTTTGGCCAGGTGACCTTGTGTCCTCTGTGTCTAACAGAATCCTGGGGGAATCTGCTGCCTTAATCACATCCCTCTACAGACTGACCCTCCAGAGGGACTTGGCCGAAAGCCCTCTCTGGCCTGGGCCAGATGCCCTGTCTATGTTGTCAATGATTAACTGATTAACTGGATCAGAGGAGGCCTCTCAAAGGAACCCTGCAGACCACTGGGCTTTGGAAAGAGCACAGAGTGACAGAAACTTGCAGCTTGTCTGGGAAGATGGGGCACACCAAAAACTTAAAATGTCATCTCAGAAAAAAAAAAAAAATCTGCAGGTGTCAGTTGGAAGCTGGGACAGAACCCTCGTCACCCCCCTCTGGCCAGGAGTCTCTAGATCCCATACGGGGCCTGCTGTGAGAGGGTTTGGAATTCATTCTGACAAGCATGCAATATTAACTTTAGATGTGGGCCCTGTGGATCTGAAATGAAATACCCTGTCACTAACACAGATTTTAAATCCCGCTCCGCAGAGGTAATATGAGAAGTTAATGCCCTTTTGGAGGAATCAAACTCAGACGCATGGCAAAACCCTGATTTTTCAACCTCCCTATGACCTCCCTGGCACAAGGAAGGTGGGTATACAGTAAGAGGGTATTGGGCCTCCTTGGGTCCCCGATTTTTCCTGTTAATGAGTGTTCAGGGTGCTGATGGTTCTTGAGAACTTCCTTTCCATTTATAGTCACTGCTAACAGCTGAAGGGTGCAGCAAGGTCCACCCAAATGACAAATGCTCAGGAAAGATGAGAAGGGCTTGGAATACCTGCTCCTTTGCAGAAGTGTTGCTCCCTGTCTGGTGCCACTCTGACATCACCGGCTTGTGTGTTACACACACTCAGGGGGCATTTAATACACGCATTTACAGCGTTAATTGTCAAGGACAAAGACGGACAACTGGGGCAGAACTGGACTGGAAGGGTTCAAACTGTCGTCCTGGGTTGGGATTCCAGTGGTAGATCCTAGTAAGGCAAGGTCCCCGATGCTGGAGAAATATTTGCATTTACAATCTCAGTCCCTTACTAACGTTGACTGTGAACCTGCTGCCTGGTGTCGTGGAGAACACAAAAAGTGGACATGATGCCATCCAAGTGTATAGTTCACCACGGAGAAGGCTTCACTCCACTTGAAAGTGTGGCACAGTGGCCTTTGACCTCAGAATTCACTGTGTACAGAAGGGCAGTAGGTTGTGAAGCCAGAGGTGGGGAGAAGGGTTGCCCTGTGATGTCTCCCAGCAGTTCTCAGAGCCTCATCTAGGGGACAGTTCCACATGCCCTTTCCTCCTCAGGTGGGCAGCCCCTCCCTCTTTGTTCTCCAGGTGCTCATTGCCCTTAGGCTGCCTCCAGGATCTGTCACATAGCTGCTCCGCCTGGCCCACCCTCTGCAAAGAGTGCTTCCACACTATGGGTTTAGCCAACTTCATCTTGACACTTAAATGAACTTTTACCAGGCCCCATAATTCCAGGGTTCTTCTCTTTTCCTAAAATGAAAACACTTGCGTGTTGCTCATTAGTTGACACTTGCCTTCCTTAGAAAAGAAAGGACTTACTGGACAGACAATGCCTGTTTAAGCCTACTCAGGACAGTGCCCACCTGGGAGGATGTGATGTGGACCTTGGCCACCAGGCCACCTGCCTCTGTGTTTTCCACAACCACTTCCTCTGAGCAGGCGATGCTGTGTCCACTGGCATGCTGCCTTGCCCACCTGGAGTGTGAGGGGCTCAAGAGACTTGGCATCAGGGAGGGGTTGGAGATTTTATCTGGTTTATTGCTCCTCAATAAGATTTTACCCAATAAGGATTATATGATAAGAAGTGCCATGAAGCATGTGTGTGTTCATGCATATGCATATGCATGTGTGTGTGTGTGCATGTAAATGAGAGTGGACAAGAGAATTTTCATGAAAACTTCCCAACATCTAAAATAGCAAATAGTGTTGCTCAGGCGCAGTGGCTCACACCTGTAATCCCAGCACTTTGGGAGGCTGAGGTTGGTGGATCACCTGAGGTAAAGAGTTTGAGACCAGCCTGGTGAAACCCCATCTCTACTAAAAATACAAAAAAATTAGCCAGGTGTGGTGGCGGGTGCCTGTAATCCCAGCAACTCGGGAAGCTGAGGCAGGAAAATCGCTTGAACCAGGGTGGTGGAGATTGCAGTGAGCCGAGATCGTGCCATTGCACTACAGCCTGGGCAACAACAGTGAAACTCTGTCTCAAGAAAACAAATAAGTAAGAAATAGTATATGCATGTGAGTATTGTATATATTTCACATTTTTCTCAGTGAGATTTTTAATGTGTATCGGGAGAAGAGCTTAAAATGTCTACCTTTTGTGACTTCTTGAATCTCACACCCATTTCATCTTGTTCCTAACAGCTCTCAGGCCTTCCTGAGGACTCTGTTGGTTTGGGATGTATAGGATTGGCCTCACAACGATGTTTGTTCTCCTTGGTACCCTGTCTCCAGTTAGTCAGCGTGACCACCGGTTCACTGGTGGGGCCTTAGAGAGGGAAAGGAAATTACTCTATGAGTCACGCCTGCCCCCTTCACTTCAGTTTCTCCCCTAAATGGCTTGGTGCTCTAGTGATTTGGGCCATTGCTTCATCTCCCTGTTAATTTGTGTAGACCGTGGAGGTAGGAACCATGTCTTGCTCCTTGCACAGAGTGTTTGATACTTTTCCAAAAATATTTGCTGAGTGCTTATTATGTACTGGGTGCTTTTCCAGACAGACTTTATGCATTCTAGACAGCATCTGTGATGGTTAATTTTATGTGTCAACTTGACTGGGTTATGGGGTGTCCAGATAGTTGGTAAAACATTATTTCTGGGTATGACTGTGAGTATGTTTCTGAAAGAGAATAGTGTTTGAATCAGTAGACTGAGTAAAGATGACCCTCACTGGTGTGGGCAAGCATCATGCAATCCATTGAGGATTCAGATGGAGGAAGGGTAAATTCCCTCCTCCCCTTGACCTGGGACATCCAGCTTCTCCTGCCCTGGGACATCAGAGCTGCTGGTTCTTGGGCCTGTGGACTCATACTGAATTTTACCACTGGCTTTCCTGCTTCTCCAGCTTGGAGACGGCATATGTGGCACTTCTAAGCCTCTACAATCACATGAACAAATTCCCACAATAAATCCATATATCTATATATCTATATCTATATAGGCTATATCCTATTGTTATCTCTAATGTAAATCCTATTCTGTTCCTCTGGAGAAGCTAATATAGCACTTCTCTGAGGTATTAAATAGTTATTCCCATTTCACAAGTGATGCTACGGAAGTCTGCAGAAGTCATCAAACATCTCCAGTGACAAACAGCTGCTAAGTTACAGTCAGGAGGGACAGAACCCAGGCATCTCAAGTCCACAGCCAACACATAACTGTGCTCTAGTAGCTTTGGTCCGTTAAATCTTCTTCTAGTCGTGCCAGGGACTGGTGAATATCTAGACTTGGCTCTGAATAAAAAGTATCACTTTTACAACAGCAAAAGAAGTACGCCTGACTGGTGATGTACGCTGCTCTGTCTTTTACTTAATTATGCCAACGGAAGCCAGATGTTTAAACCATCCAGGTATGACAAGAAAATTAAAAACACAGCAAAGCACAATCATGCACCTTATTAAGTTGTAATAGTTAAATGCAGCTTACTTTAATCCTGGGGGGAAAGAAGCGGAGGGCATTTACTAAGCAATTACGTGTAATTGCCAGGTACTTTTCCATGATTATCTCATGTAGCTCTGATCACACCCTGGGATGGGAGATTCTGACAGTCCCTGCTCCACAGAGAAGGCAGCTGGCCTGCAGTTTGCTCTAGGTCACAAAGCTGGAGGTAGCAGATGTGGAGTCTGAATTGGGATCTAAGTTAATCGAAAATTAACTTTTTGAATAGGTAGTACATATGCACATACAAAAACTGACAGATAAAAAAGGGGATACATTAAAAAATACTTTTTATCATCAACCCTGGCCACTGAAGTCCCCTCCCAAGAAACATCTATTGTAATCAGGTTCTTATGTATATGTTAGGCCATTCTTTCGTTGCTATAAGGAAATACCTGGCTAGGCACGGTGGCTCACGCCTGTAATCCTAGCACTTTGGGAGTCCGAGGTGGGCGGATCATGAGGTCAGGAGATCGAGACCATCCTGGCTAATACAGTGAAACCCTGTTTCTACTAAAAATACAGAAAAATTAGCCGGGTGTGGTGGCGGGCACCTGTAGTCCCAGCTACTCGGGAGGCTGAGGCAGGAGAATGGTGTGAACCCGGGAGGCGGAGCTTGTAGTGAGCTGAGCCGAGATCGCGTCACTGCACTCCAGCCTGGGTGACAGAGCGAGACTCCGTTTCAAAAAACAAACAAACAAAAAAACCTGAGACTGGGTGATTTATAAGAAAAGAGGTTTAACTGGCTCATGGTTCTCCAGGCTGTATAGGAAGCACAGTGCTGGCATCTGCTTCTGGGGAGGCCTCAGGAAGCTTACAATCATGGCAGAAGGCAAAGGGGTAGCAGGCATGTCATGTGGTAGGAGCAGAAGCAGGGAGGGGTACCACACACTTAACAACCAGACCTTGTGAGTACTCACTCACCATTGCAAGGACAGCACCAAGATATAAGAGGTCTGCCCCCATGACCCAAATACCTCCCAGCAGATCCCACCTCCAACACTGGGGATTACATTTCAACATGTGATTTGGGGAAGGACAAATGTCCAAACTCTATCAGTATGCTTTTAGGGCATTTTATTCATACACAAGCATACATTTATATAATAATTATTACTATTGCCATTTTACAATAATGGTAACATACCCTATGATGCTGTCAGCAGTTTGTTTTCTTAGAGATTATAACCTTTGTGAACATAGGATTTCTTTCTCTAAATTGACCAGACCTTTGTGGTAATGAGTGTATATTGGCCAGCATTTGGTGGTTTGTAATCTTTGGTTCTCACAAACAATATGACAAAGTATATTCGTGTACATCCATCATTCACACAAGTTCAAGTACACACAATTGCACAAGTGTAATGTAGGATGAATTCCTAGAAGTGAAATTTCTTAATCACAAGATACATGCAAGTTGCATGATAAATACTGGCAATTTGTTCCTAATCAACATTGTACCAATTCATGGTTCCACCAAAGATGTATGAGGGTACCTTATTTCCCTGCAGTGTTGCCAACAATGTGTGATTAAACTTTTACACTTTTTGATCCTTGTCAATGTGAAATCTGGCAGGCTTTTTTTTTTTTTTTTAATCAGCATCTCTCAGTAGTCTTAATATACATTTTTTGTGAGTGAGAATGGGCATTTTTTCAATGGTTTGCACCATGTTTATTTCTTTTTGGGAAGTAACTATGTATATTATTTGCCCTTTTTATTCCATTGGGCTGTTTTTTAATTTTATTCAAGAGATTTTTTTTTTAACATGTTAAGAAGAATAGTCCTTTGTAAATGATTTTTCTCAGTATATCATTTTCTGATTTTGTTTATGGTGTTTCTGCTTGTTAATTTTTTTTCAAAGAGGTATTCAGTTCTTTCAATAGCATTTTGGAACAGACTGATATTTTTCATTGATATATAAATAATAAATTTGTCATATGTAGTTTGGTCTATTTCTAGACACTTACATAGAGCTTCCTGGTTGTTAGGATATAGAGATACAAATGAATAAGATCTAGTATTTGACAGCACAACAGGGTGACTATAGTCAGCAATAATTTGTAATACATTTTAGAATAATGAGCGTACAGTTGGAATGTTTGTAATATGAAGAGGTAATGAGTGCTTGAAGTGATGGATACCCTATTTACCCTAATGTGATGATTATACATTGTATGTCTGTATCAAAATATCTCAAGTACCCCACAAATATATACACCTACTATGTGACCATAAAAATTAAAAATAAAGATATGGAGACATATATATATTTTAACTTCTGTAGTTTTTTTTTTTTTTCCTTTTGAGATGGAGTCTCACTCTGTCATGCAGGCTGGAGTGCAATGGCGTCAACTTGGCTCACTGCAACCTCTGCCTCCCAGGTTCAAGCAATTCTCCTGCCTCAGCCTCCCAAGTAGCTGGGATTACAGGTGCCCACCACCACGCCCGGCTAATTTTTGTATTTTTAGTACAGATAGGGTTTCACCATATTGGCCAGGCAGGTCTTGAACTCCTGACCTCAGGTACCTGGACTATAATACATTTTAATATTTGATAGGGCTAATCCCCCTTTCTTAATTTTGCCTGAAACTTTTGGGTTGGGCTTACTTGTTCTTGAACTTTAGAATCTACCCCTGTACTTCTAAGAAGACCTATTTTTTTTTATTGCGTTGCATTACATGTATAACTTGATTTAGATAAGACATCTTTATGTTAAATGGAGTATGTCTTTCCATTTGTTTAAATCATTTTTCATGTTTCTCAGTAGCATTTAAAAATTTTATTTGTGTAATTCAGGCACATTTCTTGTTAAATTTATTCTTATTGTAAATAGGATCTCTTCAGTTATATTTTCTAACCAGTTGCTGTTTGTGGGAAGGTTACCAGGAGTAGTATTTTTGTACTCAATCACCTACGTGTATTTCCTTATTGTTTATACTATTTTTTCCATGTGATTCTTTGTGTTTTACAGTATATAATTATACATCTGCATATATGATAATTTTAACTCCTGGTTAAAATTACTCTGCTTATTTTTTTCTTTTGTTTACTTACGCTAGCTAGACTCTCTGGAGCCATAATGTTAATTAATGTTAATTGATTAAGGTATCTTTTCTTGCAGCAAACATTAATGACACTTTCTTCAGCAGTTATACCAGTAGCTTTGGGGACATGTTACTAAGTATGTGTTGGTATGTGTATTTGTGGATGTCTCTGTCTGTATAATAAAATAATATTTTGAGTTTTTCATCAAGATTAGAGAATTTTATCAAATGCCTGTTCAATTATTTATGGAGATGATAAAATGATTCTTAATGACAATATTTCGTGAATTAAATTAATACAGTTGTGAATTTTGAAATAGTCTTACATTTTTAAAGACTAAATCCCATTTGATCATAGTGAATTCTTGTCTTTGTGAGCGCTTAGATTTGTTTTCTAATATTTTAATTAGGGTTTTTTACACTAATATTCATAAGCAATATTGATCCTTAGTTTGCTTTTTTGTGTGCTCTATTTATCAGAATATGCATGATGCATGTTAGCTTCAGAAAAATAACCTGAAGCTTTCACTTGGTTTAAATAATATTGGGCCTATCTTTTCTTTATAGGTTTGGTAGAAGTAATCTGTGAAACATTCTGGGACTGGTGTTTTCTTTCAAGAGGTTTGCTTTGTCTCCACATTCTGTATTTCTTCTATACTAATTCATTTCCTTAGATTGTTGTTTTCTCTCCATCTGGGGTCATGCCTGGTAATTTTATATTTTCCTGGAATATAGTTTATTGGCATCCATTTTGGTTTGTTTACTAATGATTTATTGATTTTTCATAAAGAGCTAACTTAAAGTTTATTTATTCTTTTTTCCTGTTTTCTGCTATTATCATGACTATCTTACATTTTCCCGAGGTTAACTTTATTTTTCTTATATTTAATTTCATGAGCAGAAGACATATGCACTGATTTCCCTTATTTTTTGTTCATTAATTTAAGTACTTATATATACAAATTTTCTTTTTAGCAAATGCTTTAGTTGAGCCCATAGGATATGTAATGTGGTTAGAGTCATTATCATTAATTTTAAATATTCCATGGATTCACTTTCGACTCAGAGTGATTAGAGGACAATATCTGTGTGATTTCTGACTGGGGGAGTTTATTTAGGTTTTCTGTGTGGTCTAAAGGATAGTTCTTGAAAATGTTTTATGGACATCTAAAAGGATGACGTATTTTTAGTTTTCAGGGATAGAGTTTGATATATGTAACTTTGCTACTTATATTATTTAGGCCATCTATGTCATCTTTTGGGTCTATTTTATCTGTTAAGCCTCCTATAATTAAAGTCTTTCTATTTTTCCTTATCTGTTTGGTAGTTTTTGCTTAACTTTTTGGGCTACATTTAGAAACACTGATAACTGTTTGATCTTCCTTGTGAATGATACACCTTATCACACAATTGTCTTTATTTTTCTTGTTTAATGCTTTTTTTCTAAATTCAGCCTTGTTTTATTCTAAGATAACTGGCCTCTACTTTCCTTTTTGTTGGCATTTGACAATATTCCTTTGCTCATGCTTCTATTTTCAAGTTTCTGAGACACTTTGCTTTAGGTATATATGGGGTACAGCATATGGTTAAGTTTTACTTTATTACTCGATTTGAGAATCTTTTACTTTTAATATGTGAGTTTAGCTCACTTTTATTTGTTGATATGAGAAACAGGTTTGGTCTTACTTTATAGTATTTTGATCACTATAGTGATATAGTGGCTAGAATCATTAGGTAAAGTTGCGAAGGCCTTTGACAATGGAAATAGAGAGTCGAGGCAAACATGCACATTTTCACCGTTCACAAGCCCCTAAGGAAGCTTCTCTAGGCAGTAAAATCATTGACCTTTTAATTCTGGAAGGACACTGGTGTGAGATTAAAAAGGGACCATGAAAGATGAATTTAGACAGAGAAAATTAGAACACTTTAACCTCAGTTGTTATATATTTCATCAAATTCCCTCAATCTGTAAGTCTTAAATAATTCTATCATTATTATTATTATTATTGGCAACAATACCACTGAGTGCTTACTTTGTGCCTTATCCTGTGCCAAGTGCCCCTCAAATCTCTATGAGATAAAACTACTCTTATCCTCAATCAAACATGAGGAAATATATGCAAGGCTAACTAACGAGCTGAAGGTCACATAACCAACCAGTGCTATGGCCAGCATTAGAATCCAGTTTTGCCTGACTTTTGTATCTTTTGCTCTAATTGCTGTAAATGATCAGTTACCACATTCACACTATTATCTTAATAGAATTGCATTCTCCATTTTCAAAGGAACGTTGACCTGAGTGATATGTGAAATACACACACACATGCACTTCACCTGCTTTCAATTCTTTACACCTACGGAACAGTTTATAAGCTTGTAGCTAGCAGATGGCCACTTTGAGAAGTTCAAGTTTACTGATTTGGCCATGTATTTGGCTATGCAGAAAAAAAAGAAATGCCCATCAATGATTGGAATACAATAAGAGATTATTATTCTTGTGTAATAAGGAGTGTAATGGCAGGCAGCCTAGGGCTAGGGCATCTATTTGAGAATATCATCACACTTGTGGAACTAACCCAAATGTCCATCAATGATAGACTGGATTAAGAAAATGTGGCACGTATACACCATGGAATATGCAGCCATAAAAAAGGATGAGTTCATGTCCTTTGTAGGGACATGGATGCAGCTGGAAACCATCATTCTGAGCAAACTATTGCAAGGACAGAAAACCAAACACCGCATGTTCTCACTCATAGGTGGGAACTGAACAATGAGAACGCTTGGACACAGGGTGGGGAACATCACACACTGGGGCCTGTCGTGGGGTGGGGGTGGGGGGAGGGATAGCATTAGGAGATATACCTAATGTAAATGACGAGTTAATGGGTGCAGCACACCAACATGGCACATGTATACATACGTACCAAACCTGCACGTTGTGCACATGTACCCTAGAACTTAAAGTATAGTTTAAAAAATAAAAAAATAAAAAGACAAAAGAGAATATCATCGAGCAACTAGACTTCTTTTACTTCTTGTTTCAACAACCTGAACCATGTATTTCCTTCTGATTGTTAGAAGTGGCTGCTGCATGTCTCAAAAGTGAATCTTCTTCTCATGAAGGAAGAGGAGGAACAACAAAGGTTAAAGGGCAAAGAAGCTTTACCTATTTGGGGAGAGAGAAATGTTCCCCAGGGAATTCTGCCTATGCATGGTTGGGCAGAACTGTGCCTTTGGGCTACCCTAAGCCAAGCCACAGGAGGCTGGGGATTTGTGGTTTCTGGTCTCTGTGGTAGAAGTAGACAAGATAGAGCGGGGGTGGAACAAGAGTTAAGTGGGCCAGTCTGTTGAATCTGCCACACTGCCTGGGAAGAACTTACTTGTGTGAATAAGTGGTGGAAGGTCTTCCTTTCCTCCTAGCCCATGTGGTTCTGGACTAGTTACAACCTCTCAGGGTCTTGGCTATTCATCTGGAAAAGCAGAGCTAGGAACCCAACAGGGCTGGGCGAGAATGTAATGATCTATGCTTATAAAATTACCTAACCTGGCGCCTGGCACATAAACATTAGCTCTTAAACAACACTGGTAGGTTCAATAACATTCCACTCTGTTAAAACTATTAATTAACTTAGGAGTATCAAAACACTCTTGCTAAAAATAAAAGATTCCCCAGAAAAAGGCAGGGGGATTTATTTTGTCAACACTGAATTACAGTTCTCTCCAGGGCAGCTATTATTCAGTTCACCTACAGATTTCATGATTTATTCAATGTTTCGACTACTGACTAAACATTTAGCAGGTGCTATATACTTCCAATGTACTGCCCGGAGCATTTAAAGAAAACACGACAAAAAAGTCTTGCGCAATATCCCATAGCTAAAAAGGAAGAAGACAGTGTAAACGTTATTTCAAGTATCTCTAACAGAAACATATTTACATTTCCAGACTCTGTTATTTCTCTACCTTGGACTGAATTATCCAGCACAGCTTCCCTGCCGTGGTAACTGCATGTGGTAATTGCAGTGGAGAAATTCCTTCCTGGCTTTTGTTTCTAATCTCTCAGGCTGGTATTTACATAAGTTTTAAACTCTGGTCTTGCTTCAGGAAAGTGAGTTTAATAAATTACCAAAGGCATCTAAATATGATCTTCATATGTAAATAGTTTCTACCAAAAAATAAACTGGCTGTAGTTTGAACAGCAGCAGTGGGGGGAAGGATAGCTTAAGGCCAGACGGGCACCATCCATCCCAAAGCAATGTTTCACACAATTTCTGCTCGTGTGTTTCTAAATGCGCTACAATGAGTTCTATGAAACTACACATGCACAGAATTTGTCAGGTGAGGAATAAATTTTCTATAAGCCACCTTATCTCTGTTTTACATAACTTGGAGAAAGTTCTCTCTCAGGAACCTTCAGGGAAGGCATAGTAAATATATTTCCTGTTTTCAATTTCCATAATGTGGAGTGCTACCTGTTGGCTTGTCTCAGCAGGAAGTGGACAAGCTGGATGCTGCTGAATGTATTTTTAAAAGAAGAGCAATATGGCAGAAGGCCAAAATCTCTAAACTCAAGATTAGAGGATCTGGGTTCAGGCTCTGTCTTTGCCCCTTGCTACCTCTGTCACTATAAAGTATACACTGTTGTGTGCTTCATCCTAGAGCTGCCTCCCCCCACCAGTAAAAAGGTGGGAAAAGCTAAACACTCACCTTCTCAGCCATGTCTATAGCTAGAAACTCCCACCGTTCTGGCCAATGAGACATAAGTAGAAGTCTGTAAGCCAGTGGATGCCTGAGAAAGTGTAACTTTCCCAAGAAAAGAAAACAATATGGCGGATACGGTTTCTTCCCACGTTTCTTCTTCTCTTGACCATGTTGTGATGCCTGGACTCACAGCAGCCATCTTGTGATTATGAGGGAAAAGCCAAGACAGCAGCAGACAGGAGCCATGATGTCGGTGGGCTGTCTACCCCCTGAGGCAGTGGTCTGCCTCCAAGCATCTCGTTAGGAGGAACCTCTCCCCAGCTTCCAACCCCCAACACAGACACTGTAAGCTGGGCTTTCTGATACTTGGAGACAAAACATTTCCAACTAACACAGTAACTATTTATGTTACTCTATCATCTCCTCCTCTACAAAATGAAGAAAGAAGTAGCATACCCAAACCCACAGATAACTGTGAATCCTGAATAAAATAATGCATAACAAATATTTTGTTGATGAAGTTCAGAGACAAGGGACGTAAGTGCACAGAAAAGGTTTGTTTGTTTTACATAGTGAAAGTGGCTGAAAAAAGCTGGGAAAAGTACATGAGGTGATGTTACAACTAATCTGCCTCAATTGTGCTTAGATACACGGCAGCAAAATAATATCCTTTGTGAAGTGCAAGTTTTTATCTTCTAATACCTTCTTTTCCTTTGTTCTTTCTTCTTTGCTTTAAATACCTTCTCTATCCTTACTCCCCAGCCTGCCACACATATACCATAGCCCCTTTGTATGCATCATGATGCTGTTAGTTATTTTATTGGGTTATCTTTTAAAGAACTTGGGAAGTACAGACATAGAGATGGGAGGGTTGTGTAGATAAGCTATCTTCTCTTAATCACTTGGCTCCCTGATTTCCGGGGCAAAAGAGAAGTGGCAATTTAACCAGCAGAAGGAACCATCATAAGGGGAGAAACTGTGGCAGGAAGTTTAAGAGTAAATGCAAGTGCCCCCAGGGATTTAAGGCTATCAAGGGAAGAAAGAGGAAGAAAAGCAAGCGGTCTTTACTGAGTACCCACTAGGTGGCAGGCTGCCGCTATGGGAACTGCAGACAGGGCGGGCTTCAAGGGCATGTGACCTATGCAGTTGCACAAGACCCTGAGCTCAGAAGGCCTAGGGCTTGGTTTCATGCTCTGCTGTTGCCATCTTGAAGTGCTTCATATGCTTGAACAAAGGGCCCTGAATTTTCATTTTGCACTGGACCCAGAAAATTAGGTAGCGTCTCCTGACTGTAGCATCTGTGTCATTTCAACTCATTAACTCCTCTATGAGGGAGATGAAATGACGCTACTCCCAACTGAAAATGTTGAGACACAAGGTATTGACAGTTGCCTGGAATCAACTGCACCCAGCTAGTAAGGGGCAGAGCTAGAATTTAAACTCAAGTTGCTACAGCTCCAAGGTCATTCCCACTGCAAGGTCATTCTGAGTTAATGCCAGAGAAATCCTTAGAAAACACAGCTGAATTCTGCAAATGTCCGGAAAGTAGGAATGAGGGGCTCCAAAAAAGCAAAGTCTCCAAAGCCAAATAATATGAGTAGCATTGAAGTGAGCACTGGGGCTATTTAGACTCTTTTGTTTTATATGGGAGAGGGGTTATGGAAAGGATTTGGTGGTAACACCCTTGTTGCTTGGTCTTCCAGCTACCATCCCCTGAATGCTACTTATGTGTCACACTCTCTCCTAAGCCCTTTGACATTGGATCTTCACAGTCACCTTTTGCAGTAGGTGTATAATTCATTACTCCTGTCGACACATGAGGAAATGCTACCTAAGGATCTTAGAATTTTGCAAACTTCACATCTGTGATTTTACTCCTATGCATAACTATGTTACAGGTTGGCCGGGCCAGGTATTATTAACTCTTTTTGACAAATAAAGAAATTAATTCCCAAAAAGATCTGGACACTTGCATAAACACATGAAATTAGTGGCACAGCTAAAACCAGAGCCTGGCCTTTTCATCTTGGATTCTTCTCCTACTAAAACATAAAACGATGAAAAGGAAAAACAAACACACACACAAAAAACACAACTTGGTGGGATTGTAAACTAGTTCAACCATTATGGAAAACAGTGTGGCGATTCCTCAAGGATCTAGAACTAGATGTACCATATGACCCAGCCATCCCATTACTGGGTATATACCCAAAGGATTATAAATCATGCTGCTATAAAGACACATGCACATGTATGTTTATTGCGGCACTATTCACAATAGCAAAGACTTGGAATCAACCCAAATGTCCATCAGTGACAGACTGGATTAAGAAAATATGGCACATATACACCATGGAATACTATGCAGCCATAAAAAAGGATCAGTTTGTATCCTTTGTAGGGACATGGATGCAGCTGGAAACCATCATTCTTAGCAAACTATCACAAGAACAGAAAACCAAACACCGCATGTTCTCACTCATAGGTGGGAACTGAACAATGAGATCACTTGGACTCGGGAAGGGGAACATCACACACCGGGGCCTATCATGGGGAGGGCGGAGGGGGGAGGGATTGCATTGGGAGTTATACCTGATGTAAATGACGAGTTGATGGGTGCTGACGAGTTGATGGGTGCAGCACACCAACATGGCACAAGTATGCATATGTAACAAACCTGCACGTTATGCACATGTACCCTAGAACTTAAAGTATAATAATAATAAAAAAAAACCCAAAAAACCCCCCACAACTTATTTAGCCACTTTATAGCTCTCTTTACTAACGTTCCTTGGCAAAATGATGAGCAGTAATAGAACTGCATGAGAATTTATTTCGGAGTTTTTGATGGGTACATTCATCTCAAAGTTACAGAACAATATTTTCCAGGGAAAATTAGGGCTGAGTACCAAAAAAAAAAAACAAAAAATTTCTCAGTCAATGTAAGCAACTCTATAAATTCATGTAGAGGCTTTAATACTGAACTCTGTGTGCAGAGTACACATTCCCCTGCAGAAACTCTGAGGGGAGCAATCCTTGTGCAGAATGAGCAAAGGTGAACTTGGTAACCTCAGGCTGTCCCCAAGAGCTGATGCCCTTTTATGGGCACCATATGTTACCCAAGAACACTTGCTTCTTTTTTCGATTACTAGAAATCCTGGGGCTGGAGTTTTCTGCTGGGGCCTCTTCAGATTGCTGCCTAAAGAAAATGAAGAAATCAATCTTGACCCTTGCAATCTTTTGATTTAGCAAGAGAACTGGGAGCAGAACTCTTTGCAATTGCCTATTGCATCACTGAAGGCCATTCTTCCTTTTCCCATCAGAAGTGATACTCCGGGTGCCATGGCTCCAAAACCAAACCACAATTTTGTATGTAAATTATCCATGTATATCAATGATGGCAATAAAACCCAACAGTGGTCTTTTCTAGTGACAATGACTGGAGCACTTTGAGAATGTGGCCTACTGCAGAGATGCTGTTCATCATCATCATTAGAAACAAAGAGGAAGAAGAAAGAGACAAACCACAGGAACAATACAAGGGAAATTGCCAGATCGCCAGGAAATGTCTAGCCTGGACTTGGCTATAACAAGTTTATGCTGAATTCATTTGACTGAGTAAAATGGAAAAGCTACAATAATGTTTTCTTCCCTATTATTATTATTATTTTTAGAAAAGGCTCACTTGACCTTCAGCAGTAGGATTATCCCACTTTGATGAGAGTGCATTAAACATTAACAATCTTACTATGTTACTCTCCCAGGCCAAATCTTATCAGCATTTAGTTCTGACACTGGTTCTTGCTGGTGAATTATTTTTAAAATGTAAGAATCTGAGATTGTGTGATAAAAATCACATAGTTACCTAATGGAGGTTATTAAAGGCCTTTGAAGATTTGAAACAGGCAGAACCAGCAGTACGTGAGGCTCTTAGTCACTGTTTTGCTTTCATTAAAATATTTTGTGAAGCAAAGGGCCTTTCCTTTTGTGAGATGATTCTGAGCAAGGCTTGAAAACCTTAGGTGCGTTGTCCCTTGTAGGAAATCAGGACTAAAAAAAGGTCTTCGCTTCTCTCTTTATTTCTTTAGCTAGAGTGATCACACACATTGCTTCCCTCCCTTTCTGTATTCTAAGAACAAGGTTGCCAGGTGGCTGGAACACAGCAGGACCCTGTTTTCTTATTCTGACAAGATGAATACCTGTTTTAATTTCAGGGAACTGGAAAGTAGGGGCCTGATTATCTTTCTCCAATATTATCCTTGTACTTGTGAATTCTGAACTCTCAATTATGATTTCTGACTATTGTGGGAGAAACTGGAGTCACATGGGTCCCTGGAGGGGTCTGGATTGTTAACGTTCCTTAAAGCAACAGCCTGTGTCTTATGAAGGCTCAGGGGAGGCTGGTGGGGGAAGGAGCTCCACATGTGTAGGTGATGTATGCAAATGTGAAAGTGGACAGTCATTTCCAAGGTGTGACTCCAGCCTTCACTGCAGAATCCACAAGCAGAGCCTCTGCCTTCAGAAAGGGCACTCCATGCAAATTAGCCACCAAATTGTATCTTGCCAAGACTTGGTTAAGTAACAATAAGATAAATGGAGAGAATCAGTTTCTTCTCTTCCATTGCTTTTCCCCAATAATTAAGCTAACGGCACACACTAGCCTCATTCCTTCTGACTCAATAGAAAGCAAAGAAAACCACTCTAGGGGATGGGCAGCGGATGTGTTGGAGTAAAGGTCAAGGGGCCTAGGAATCAGCTCACCCCAGAAAGACAAAGCTCAGTATTTTATACCCAGCGGGGGCTCTTAAAATGAACAGTTTAACCTTTTGCTTCCTAGAAGACAGAGGAGAGAAACAAACCCTCCTCAAGAACAGCTGCTGACATCGCTGCTGCTGCTGTATCTCTAGTCCCAGGCATCCTCTCTGACAGCCAGGAAGGGAAAGAGTCCTGGTGGCTTTGGAGCAGCAGTCCTGGACCCCGACTAGATCCTGTACCTGGCTCTGCTCAGCGGTGCACAGGGCTGTGGGAACACCACGGTGGAGAAGGTGCTGGAGGGTCATCAATAATGAATGACCAACCTGCTGAGAAGAGCTGGCGGAGAGGAAAGGATTGGGAGGCAGAAGGAGGAGAGAGGCTGCTTTCTGAAAGAGCTGACACGGGCAGCTGGCACCCTGAAAACTCAGTTGATATCAATGTCAGGGCAAAGAAAAAGAGAAAGAGATGAGGATAGTGCCTTAAAATAAAGATTGGGACAAACTAACAGCCACACTACCCAGAATACGTCTCTAGTTACAAAGACATTCTTCGAGTTTAGTACTGATCACAGAAGGCAATCCCTACGGCCTGTGATTGTGGGTTCTCTCCTCCTTGGGCTATGGCCAGAGATTTGAGGGACCAGTCTGTCGCCATCATCTCCACTGATTTTTTTTCCTGAGCATCACAGAAAGACCCTCTTTAAAAGAACACACAGTTTAAAAGGATTTGCTGCTGCTTTCAATGCATGTGTTCGTTCAAATGCATGAATTAATAATAAAACTCTATTTATCAAGTAAGCAGCCCAAAGTTCACAGTATTGCCTGAGAATTAGGTTAAGGAAAGTTTTCCAAACCAAGTGCAAATATACAAACTACCAACATCGATCCCACTGAAAAACTTAGAAAAGCCCATAGTGAATGTCAGTTCATGGGTCGCCTCCCGATAAGACACATGTATATCCACTCATGCACTTATCCACTTAGTCATTCATGCACTGAATGGACATGTAAGAGCCAAGCATGTGCCAAATGGTGTGCAAGGCTTTGTCTCCATCTCCATCTCCGTCTCCGTCTCTCCACCTCCCGCTCACCAAGGCTGCTCCCCTCACCAACTCCCCTACCTCCTGGCTTCTCTCTATCTCTGACTCAACAGGGACTGAGTGCCGCAGAGGCCCTTGGGGAGGTCTGGGCTTTCTACTGCCTTCTGGTTACAGCCTCTCCTTCCCTGTATCTGTCCTTCATCCTGGCCTAAAGAGTCCACATTTTATTTAGGGAGAGGGCAGAGTGACAACCCTGGGTGGGTGGGGGAGGGGATAATCTGCAGTGCCCTGCATGACTGAGTGTATCTGGTTGTCTGTAGACCAGGTTTAGAATCCCTATACAAAGTTAGGATTAGTAGGAGTAACTAGGGGAATTAGAGTGAACCATAATAATGATGACAAAGAGATACAGACAGAGACAGAGAGAGGCAGAGATGGACAGAGACAGAGATGAAGAGATAGAGATGGAGAAAGACAGAGATGGGGAGAGACAGAGATGGAGAGAGACAGAGAGAGAGACAGAGGTGGAGAGAGACAAAGCCAGAGATGGGGAGAGACAGAGATGAAGAGAGACAGAGTGAGACAGAGATGGAGAGAGACAGAGATAGAGACAGAGATGAGGAGAGACAGAGATGAAGAGAGACAGAGAGAGATAGATGAAGAGATACAGAGATGAACAGAGACAGAGATGAAGAGAGACAGAGTGAGACAGAGATTCCTTTTTGCTACTCTACGCCAAACTCTTCATGGTGTAATTGCACATAAGCTCCCAGCAGGACCCAGACGGCCCCTGTTGGAGGCTACTTTTGGTGTAACCAAACTCCGTCTAAAACTCTTAACCATACCTCCATCACCCAGTCCCTTTGCGTTCCGGTATCTTTAGTGCCTAGCTTAACCCTATATAGCGAAGGAGAATTGTCTGAACTAGCTTCCCAGCTCAGCTCCAGCAATAACATCCAAAAGTGGGCTGTTTTTCTTCCCTTAATTATCGGGGTTTCCCTAGCTTCAACAATTTAACGCCCCCTTAACCCCCGGACCACCGGTATGGCTACTGCCTGTAGTACAGCAGATGCTTCCATTCCTAATTCCCATACTAATCCTCTGCCTTATGTTATGTCTTGCTCCCATTCTAATAAAATTTCTCCGAGCCAAGGTCCAAGAGATCACCCGAGTCACCTTCAACCAAATGCTCCTGCATCCCTACACCCAACTGCCAACCTCAGACCCTAACTACACCCCTTAACAGCAGGAAGCAGCCAGACAGACCACGGCGCCCTAAATTCTTATAATCAATAAGAGGTTGGACTGTTTGGGTGAAGGAAAAGGGACAAGATGGAGGAAGGTGAACAAGATGGAGCAGTCCCTGTTGTTTCCGGGTTCATCACAGATTTTCCCGTGCTCGGGGAAAGAACCAAATCAACTGAGCATGAGCAGAATGATGTCAAGCCGGGGACACCGAAATTCAAGAAGCCACTCCTACACACAGGCCCCAAACTCCTCCCCTTCCAGCTCCCAGGTATAAAAGTCCGCCGCCGGCCAGAGCCGGGGTGACTTCTTTGGCCCCCACATTCGTGGACCGGAGAACATCACTCGAGAGCTCCTGCGCAACTTCCCTGGCCCCCCACACCTGAGGACCAGAGAACCTCGTCCAAGAGTGTATGCATATTTGCAATAAAAGACTGCCACTTTCTTATGTACTTTGGCCTCATGTTTAATTACTTAGCTCTCCTAGATTAAGTTACATTAAATTAAATTAAAACAAAATCATCATATTTAAAGATTATAACACTGTACACCTGGGCAACTAGTATAAATAATAAAACATTTAATTAGATGGTTGGGGAAGCTCATATCTAGAAATCAACAGCCTTAATATTTGTAAGTTACCACCAGTTAGAAAGTCTCAAAGGAAGAAAAGACTACTATTTAAATACCTAGGAATAAATGTAATGAGACATGTGGAAAAGCTGTATAAACTAAACTCTAAAACATTATCAGGGCATGAAGACCGTTAAAGAAATAACATGCACATCACAGTCTTTGAATGGAAAATTTGGCATCTTAAAGATTCAATTCTTCTTACTTTAGTATATGAATTTTCAATAATCCAAAAACAGCAATAGAATTTTTTCACAGAGTCATAGGCAAGATGATTTTAAAGTTCATTTGGAAAACAAAATAAACAAGAATAAGGAAAAGATATATAAATAATGAATATTAAAATATTTTAAATATATAATAATTAAAACATTCTTGGTTTTATGAATGAAGGCAGAGATCCAGAAACAGTCTCTCAATATTTGATAAATATGACACTGTATGTTAATGGAAAAAAGAATTATTGTCAAATAATCAACTGTAAAAACAAAGTTATAGATCTTTATCTCATACCTTATATCAGCACAGATTCCAGATGAATCGAATATTTTAATGTAAAAGTGAAGCCATTAAAATCTTGACAATAACATCAGGAGAATTTTTTTAATGTAACTATAGGCATACCTCAGAAATATTGTGCATTCAGTTTCAGACTGCCAAAATAAAGCAAGTCACATGAATTTTTTGGTTTCCCAGTGCATATAAAAGTTATGTTTATATTGTAGTTGATTGAGTGTGCAATGGCATTATGTCTAAAAAACAATGTATGTACCTTAATTTTAAAATACTTTATGGCTAAAAAATGCTAAGGATCATCTGAGCCTTCAGCAAGTTGTAATCTTTTTGCTGGTGGGAGGTTTTGCCTTGATGTTGATGGCTGCTGACTGATGAGGATAATGGTTGCTGAAGGTTGGGGTGGCTGTGACAATTTCTTAAAATAAGACCACAATGACATTTGCTACATCAATTGATTCTTCCTTTCACGAAATAAGCCTCTGTAGCATGCAATGCTGTTTGATAGCATTTTACGCCCCCCCAACACATAAAAATTCTTTCAAAATTGGAGTCAATCTCTCAAACCCTGCTGCTACTTTATCAACTAACTTTATGTAATATTCTAAATACTTTGTTGTCATTTCAACAACATTCACAGCATTTTCACCAGGAGCAGATTCCATCTCAAGAAACCACTTTCTTTACTCATCCATGAGAAACAACTTTTCATTTGTTTAAGGTTTATCATGAGATTGCTGCAGTTCAGTCACATCTTCAGGCTCCACTTCTAATTCTAGTTATCTTGCTATTTCCACCACATTTGCAGTGACTTCTTCCACTGAAGTTTTGAACCCCTCAAAGTCATCCATGAAGGTTGGAATCAATTGCTTCTAAACTACAGTTAATGTTGAAATTTTAGCCTCCTCCCAGAAATCAAAACTGTTCTTAATGGCATCTAGAATTGTGAATCCTTTCCAGGAGTGTTGCAATTTACTTTGCTCAGATCCAAGAGGAATCCCTATCTATGGGAGCTATAGCCTCACAAAGTATATTTCTTAAATAATAAGACTTGGAAATCAAAGTTAGTCTTTGTTCCAGGGCTATAGAATGGATGTTGTGTTAGCAGGCATGAAAACAACATGCCTTGTATATTACACATTCTTGTACATCTTCATAAGGCTCTTGTGTGACGAGGAGCATTGTCAATGAGCATCAATATTTGAGAGCAATCTTTGTTTTTGAGCAGTAGGTCTCAACAGTGGTCTTAAAATATTCAATAAATCCTGCCGTAAACAGATCTGGGCTTCATTGTTCCATTTTTAGGGCACAGGCAGAGTAGATTTAGCATCATTCTTAGAGGCTCTATGATTTCTGGAATGATAAATGAGTATTGGCTTCACCAGCTGCACTATCCCCTAACAAGAGAGTCAGCCCGTCTTTTGAAGCCAGGCATTGACTTTATAAAATTTTCTCCATATCAGCAATAAGGCTGTTTTGCTTTCTTATCATTCCTGTTTTCACTGGAGTAGCACTTTTAATTTTCTTCAATAACTTTTCCTTTGCATTCACAACTTGTCTAATTATTTTGCCCAAGACATCTAGCTTTTGGCCTATCTTGGCTTTTGACATGCTTTCCTCACCAAGCTTAGTCATTTCTAGTTTTGCTTTTTTGTTGTTGTTGTTGTTGTTGTTTTTGTTTGAGATGGAGTCTCGTTCTATCACCCAGGCTGGAGTACAATGGCGTGATCTTGGCTCACTGCAAGCTCCGCCTCCCAGGTTCACACCATTCTCCTGCCTCAGCCTCCCTCCCGAGTAGCTGGGACTACAGGCACCCACCACCACCCCTGGCTAATTTTTTGTATTTTTAGTAGAGATGGCATTTCACTGTGTTAGCCAGGATGGTCTCGATCCCCTGACCTCGTGATCCGCCCAAAGTGCTGGGATTACAGGCGTGAGCCACCGCGCCCGGCCTCAAGCTTTTAATTTAAAGTGAGAGATGTATGACTCTTCCTCTCACTTGAACACTTAGAAGCCATTGTAGGGTTATGAATTGGTCCAATTTCAATATTGTTGTGTCTCAGAGAATAAAGAAGCCTGAAGAGAGGGAGAGAGATGTGGAACGGCCAGTTGGTGGAGCACTCAGCACACACACAGCATTTATTAAGTTTTCCATCCTTTATAGGTGTGGTTCGTGGTGACCCAAAGCAATTATAATAGCAACATAGACAACACTGATCACAGATCACCATAAAAGAAAAAATGATAATGAAAAAGTTTGAAATATTTTGAGAATTACCAAAATGTGACACAAAGACGTGGAGTAAGGGCACACTTTTGGGAAAATGGCGCTGTTAGACTTGCTTAATGGAGAGCTGCCATAAACCTTCAATTTGTAAAAAAGTAATATCTGTGAATCACAACAAAGCAATGACAATAAAATGAGGTTCTCCTACACAGAGTGGAGAAGATGCGTCTGTATGTAACCCAAACACCAGAATCCACAAAATAAGGTAAATTTGACAACATAAAATACAAATCTAGGCAGCAAAACCTACTATAAACAAAGACAAATGATAAACATTTCAACTTCATATCGTAGAAAAAGGGGTAATTTATTCAATAAAGAAAAGGCTTCCTTGAGTCAATAAGAAAAAGGCCAGAAACACAAATGACTCGTAACCATATGAAAAGACAGTTGCCCTCACTTCTCATAAAAATGTAAACTAAAACCACAAGGACTTGACATTTTTCACCTCTCTTCTTGGCCAAGATCAGAATGTTTGGTAATGTCCTGGGTTGACGAGGATGTGGGGAATAGACTATTGAGCTGCCTGTGGGGGTCTAAATTGGTACACATTCTATGAACAGCAATTGGCAATGTTTATTATTATTATTATTATTATTTTTTTGAGACAGAGTCTCGCTCTGTTGCCCAGCCTGGAGTGCAATGGCACGTTCTCAGCTCACTGCAACCTCTACCTCCTGGGTTCAAGCAATTCTCTTGTCTCAACCTCCGGAGTAGCTGGGACTACAGGCACATGCCACCAGGCCCAACTAACTTTTGTATTTTCAGTAGAGATGGGGTTTTACCATATTGGTCAGGCTGGTCTCGAACTCCTGACCCTCAGGTGATCCACCCCTGCCTCAGCCTCCCGAAGTGCTGGAATTACAGGTGTGAGCCAATGCGCCTGACCAATGTTTATTAAAATGTAATGTGCATAGCCTTTGACGCATACTTTAATTGTAAGAATTTACTCCTTCAGATGCAAGATGACTTCAGATGCAAAATGTGGAACAGAAAATTCACTACAGCATTGCTGTGGAACCAAAGAGTAAAAACCCAGTGTCTACCAACAGGGAACAAGATAAGTAAATTGGTTCCTATTCATACTATAGAGTTCTGTGCAGCTACAAGGAAGAGCAAGGGATTGCTGTATGCAGTAATGTGGACTGGCTCTAATCACCTCCTATTCACCCACTTGGTAAAGGTGGATCCTCTGCTCTAAATAATATGAGACGGTCAGACACACAACATCCCATACCAGACAAGAGACAGATGGTAGTTTATTAGTCACATACACTTGCAGCCTGGGGGAGGAGGACACTGTTCACCATGTAGGGCCACACAGGGGCTACAGTCCAGATCCAGAGCAGAGCAAACTACAGGGGCTGTGGGAGGCCGGCTATGTAGTAACAAGGAGGAGAGGTGACTTCAGGTTCCTACAGGAGGATGTGACCAATGTCATGGGCTGGCTGGGAGGTGAAACCTGTTAGGTTGAAAAATGAGTAGGGCCCAGCAGGCCTACATGATAGAGGAACCGTGTAGGTAGGGAGCCTCTCTCTTTGGGAAGGTTGGGGGGAATATCTGGTAGAAGTAGGGAAACTCAGGACTTTTGGGATCAAAGGCAGCACATTAAATTTTAAGTCTTACAATACAGAAATGATATCTTAATAGGTGAAGGAAGAGGTTTACAATACTGTGGAGAGTATGCTACTTTTTAGATGAAAGTAGCATATGGATGCTAATATGTTTGCATCACGCATACAGTATCTCTGGCTGAAACACACAACACAAAACAAATAATAATAGATTTTTATAGGGAAGGAAATTAGTTGATTGAGGATGGGGTGAGAAGGAGTCCATTTTTGCTGCAAAATGTTTTGTATCATGTGCATATACCCATGAATAAATATGATTTCTTAAAAATGCCTTTATTGAATTAGCTAGTGGAGTCAGAAACTCATGGGGGAATATAAGGGAAGCTGGTTTTTTGTTTGTTTGTTTTTTGTTTTGCTTTGAGACAGAGTTTCACTGTATCTCCCAGGCTGGAGTGCAATGGCACAATCTTGGCTTACTGCAACCTCCACCTCCTGGGTTCAAGCAACTCTCCTGTCTCAGCCTCCTGAGTAGCTGGGATTATAGGCACATGCCACCATGCCTGGCTAATTTCTGTATTTTTAGTAGAGGTGGGATTTCACCATGTTGGCCAGGCTGGTCTTGAACTCCTGACCTCAGGTGATCCACCCACATCCACCTCCCAAAGTGCTGGGATTACAGGTGTGAGCCACCACACCTGGTCTGGAAGTTGGTATTTTTAGTTACATCAATGATGTGGTGCATGACAAAAAGCAAGGGTAAATAACAAAAAAAGAATGTAGGTAAAGGAAAGGTATCTTGGGCTTTAATGGCTTGTATTAGTCTGTTCTCATGCTGCCAATAAAGATATAAAAAGAGGCTTAATGGACTCACAGTTCCACATAGCTGGGGAGGCCTCACAATCATGGCGGAAGGCCAATGAGGAGCAAGGGCATGTCTTACATGGAGGCAGGGAAGAGAGCATGTACAGGGGAACAGCCCTTTATAAAACTATCGGATCTTGTGAGACTTATTCACTGTCACAAGAACAGCATGGGAGAAATCTGCCCCCATGATTCAGTTACCTCCCACTGGGTCCCTCCCACCACATGTGGGAATTATAGGAGCTACAATTCAAGATGAGATCTGGGTGGGGAGAGCCAAGCCATATCATGGCTGTACCATAGAAACTGAGGGCAGGAAGGACTGAGTTAACACAGTGTGTGTGTATGTGTGCATGTGTCTGTGCGTGTATGTGTTGGGGGCCTCCGAGGCCATTTGGAAAGGTAGATTTTAAAATTATGATTGCTTGGATTTACTTCAGTAATGATGCAGGTTCTGAAATTTCAAAAACATTAGAGGAGGTATGGGTTTTGTATGGGTTTCCCATAAGCATTCTAAAAGGGAGGAAAGTTAGATAAACATTGGGGTAGAGAAAAAAGAATTAGAAGTGGGAAGGACAAGACTTTGCCCTGAGTTCTTTTAGTGACAACGAACTTTTGCATTGTGTCTTGCACTGTACACAGAATTTATATAGTGATGCTCTCCCGGTTCCCTGGTTGAAAGAGGTGGCACTGTAGCCATTCTTCTTGGGTTTGAATTTTGGCTCTGCCACTTTATTGGCTATGGGCAAATTATTTTACTTCTCTGTGCCACTGTTTCCTACCCTGTAAAATGTGTCTACTCTTGTTATAGTACCTACTGTTATTACCACTCAATAAATGGCAGCAGCTATTGTTATAATTGACTATGACTCTATAACATAGCAGAGCAAGTATCACCTCTTCCACTTTGCAGATGAAGAAGCTGAAGTTGGGATAATGAAGTAATTTATTCCAGGTCACACAGATGCTTAGAACCAACTGAAGTTAAACTAGACTTCCAAATCTGTTCATCTTAGAGGTTCCTTATTAATAAATATATATAATTTATTTTCCACCTATAAGCAGTATTATAAGTTTTATCATGTCCCCCAAAATTCATATGTTGAAGTCCCCATCCTCAGTGCTTCAGAATGTGACCTTATTTGAAGTAGGGCTTCTGCAAATGTAATTAATTAAGGTTGTCTTGGGGTAGGGTGGGTCCCTAATCCAGTGTGAGTGGTGCCCTTATATACAGGGAAAACCTGGAGACATACAGGGAGAACATCATGTGAAGACGAGGGCAGAAGTGGGAGAGATGCTTCTACAAGCCAAGGAACACCAAAGCTTGTCAGCCAACAACATAAACTAAGGAAGAGGTGTGGCACAGATTCTTCTTGGCAGCACTCAGTAGGAGCCAACACTGCCAACATCACAATATTGGACTTCTGGCCTCCAGAACTGAGACCACAAATTTCTGTTTAAGTCACTCAGTTTGTGGTACTTCGTTGTGACAGCCCTAGCAAACTGATACAACCAGGGAGTAGCTTCTGACCGGCATAGTTTCCTATGCAGTAAGAGAGAAAATGAGAAACAGGATCACAGTTTTAGCTTCTCCACACTGAGAAACTAAGACATGACTCTATGAATTAAAAAAAAAAATCCTTCAAGGGCTAATGATAAATACTTCACTGATGATACATTGATTTGAAATGTCAGTCTGGAGTAGTCTAGAATGATACACAAAACACTCTCTCCTGAATCAGGGATGCACACACATTTTCTTCACTATGAAACCCATCAATCTGAGTACGTGACAAATAAATCAAAAGTTCCCATTTATTTACATTGGTCAAGGATGGCATCTTTTATTTCTTTTATATCTTCTCCAAATTGTTTCCCCTGCTCGGTACATGTTGACACTGTTCTTTCTGAATCTGAAAACTTGGAGAATATTGGATGGTATCACAAATCCTACCTTCATTTTACACAAGCTGAGCTATCGCTGCTGCTTTGAATATAATGCTGTGTTCCACCAGTATATCAAATCAGGAGATTCCACAAGTAATACATAAATCATATTTTCCCCCTCTAAAGTTCTGTGAACTATAACACTTATTTTATTCTTGCATATTTCTGTCATGGCCACACTGCCTCATTTAACACCCATTTAGTAATGATCAAGATCTCTTTCAGTGTACAGGACACATCACAGTCTCATCTGTGTTGCATTTTTTCACTCAGATGAACCTGATGCTTGACTCACAGAAAAGGTCAAAGAAACGGTATACACATCAACTCCATTTGACAAACATTTACTGACCACTGCCAAGATGCCAGGCACATGGACATTCCGCATGCCTGCCTTCAAGGAGACGCCAGACTCAGATGAGTGGATATGAAGGAATCGTCTGTCTATGCCACTCCCTTCACTGACAATTGAAATGTCATTTCGAGACATCTCACAACTCAGTCATATTAGTCATCAAATACTTTGCTTAGTCAACAACTAAAGTTAGACCATAAAAATCCAGGTGTTTAACAAATAAACCAAAAACTCATGATATTCCCCCAAATATATCTTATCAAAGTGTGACAAGCTGAGACGGAATGCTTTTGTTATACTGGAATAATCAGGTCTGCAGGTACATTGTACCGTCACCTTCCCATTGGTTTCCTGTCTGCATATTCTTCCAACTCAAGCAATGGAGTCTACCTAACTTTCATTTCTAGGTGAGTTTCAGACCAGCAATCTATTTCACCTTCTGAGCCTCACGTTTCATTTTTTAATCTATAAATTGGGTGTAGTATAACCTATTCAAGTTTTATGGGTATAGAATACGGAAATCTACGTTAAAGTAGTTTTTCTAAACAATCGATAGTATCAGAAAAAAAAATAAAGATAGAGAAAATGTGAAAGCCACTATCAATACTTTGATCTCTTCAAGTTCACATGGTATGTTGACTAGGATAGATCATACGCTAGAAAAAGCTAGTTTCTTAAGGCGGAAATTTAGATCATTGATTTAAATAATCTGAGGAGCAAATTAAACTCAGGGTAAGTAAAAGAACGAAGTAGTAAAGAGGAGAAATGAAATAGAAAATTTATAAACAATAGAGAAAAATGACTAAAACCAAAAGTTGGCACTTTAAAAAACCAACGAAATTTATAAACTCTTGTTTAGACTCATTAAGAAAAAAATGAGAGAAATGAAGATTACTGATATCAGGAAAGTGAGAAGGGACTCACTACAGATTCTACAATCATTAAAGGATAACAAGGCTGAATGGATATTTCCCCAAGGAAGATACATACACATGGCCATCAAGCACATGGGAAGATGCTCAACATCATTAGCCATTAGGGAAATGCAAATCCAAAGCACAATGAGTTTCTACTTTACACCCACTAGGATGGCTGTAATAAAAAAGACAGATAATAACAAGTGTTAGCAAGGATGTGGAGAAACTGAAATCCTCCTGAACTGCTGGTGAAAATCTAAAATGGTGCAGTCATTTTGGAAAACAGTCCATCAGTTCCTCAGAAGTTTAAATATAGAGTTACCTTATGATCCAGAAATTCTTCCCCTAGGTGTATTCCCAAGAGAAATAAAAATGTATGTTCACACAAACATTTGTACATGAATGTTCATAGCAGCATAAACCTTAAAAACATTATTCTAAGTGAAAGAAGCCAGTCGCAAAAGACCACATATTACATTATCTCATATATATAAAAAGTCTAGAATAGGCAAATCTACAGAGACAGAAAAGAGAGGAGTGGTAGCCTAAGGCTGGGTAAATAGGCTGGGGAGGACTGGTATGGGAACACGGTTTCTTGCTAGGGTGATAAACAATGTTCCAAAATTAGCTGTATAGCTAAATGTCTTTAAAAACATTGAATTGTATACATTAAATGGTAAATTGTGTTATATGTGAGTTATATCTCTATAAAGATGCTACCATAAAAACCTACAAAAACATAATAAAAGGTAATATGGAAATTGTATGAACAAATTTATGCCAATAAATTTAACAATTTACAGGAAATGAACAAATTCCTTCAAAGGCTGAAATGAACAAAATTACCCAAGAAGAAAGAGAAAAATTGAATAGCCCTGTGTCAATTAAAGAAACTTCACTCATAAATACAAACTTCCCAAAAAGAACCCTCCCAGCCTGGATAGGTTCCCTGGCAAATTCTACTAAATGTTTGAGGAAGAAAATAATAAAATCCTCCACAAATTCTTTGAGAAGCAGAGGAGAGAACATTTCGAATTATTTAAAAGGCCAGTGTTGCCCAGACACTAAAACAAGTTATAAGAACATTAGGACTGGGCGTGGTGGCTCACACCTGTAATCCCAGCACTTTGGGAGGCCAAGGCAGGCGCATCATGAGGTCAGGAGCTCGAGACTATCCTGGCTAACATGGGTGAAACCCAGTCTCTACTAAAAATACAAAAAATTAGTCAGGCGTGGTGGTGGGCACCTGTAGTCCCCGCTACTTGGGAGGCTGAGGCAGGAGAATGGTGTGAACCTGGGAGGTGGAGCTTGCAGTGAACTGAGTTGTGCTACTGCACTCCAGACTGGGTGACAGAGCAAGACTCTGTCTCAGAAAAAAAAAAAAAGAACATTAATGACAATATCTCTCATAAACACAAACACAAAAATCATTAGCGAAACATTAAAAACTTAAATGTATCAATACATAAACAATAATAATAATATATCATGGCCAAGTGAAGTTTAACCCTGGAATGAAAGTCTGGTTAACATCCTAAAATTAGTCAATATAATTCAACACATTAATAGATTAAAAGGAGAAAAATCAAATGGCCATCTAAATAGATGCAGAAAAAGCATTTTAAAAAGCATTCATAATAAAAACTCTCTATAAGAAAGAAAAAACTTCTCTCACTATAATACTCTAGTAAATTAAAATTGTATCCCACCATAATGTAATTCTTGACGATGTCAGCTATAAATCATCTGCAAGACAGAGCAGGAAATGATCAGTATATAATATTAAGTAATATTTTGCAAGGCTATAATTAATCAAAGATATAAACAAACCAAAACAAATTAGCAAACATGGTAGATAAATAAAATTCTATAATCTTCAAAAAAAACCTTCTACATAAAGAATTAATCAATGTAATATGTTAAAATACTATTTATAGTAGCATCCCCAAACAGAAAGTAATTAGGAATAACTTTAATGAAAGGTATGTGAGACATATATGGAAAACATCAAAACACTGTTGAGGGAAGTTAAAGAAGATCTAAATAAGTAAGATATACCATGTTTAAGGATTAGAAAACTCAATATTCTTAAGATGTTGGTTCTTTTCAAATTTATCTAATGACTTAATAGATCTCAATTAAAATTTCTGAAGATGTTTTGTAGAAATCGATAAACTGATTCTAGGTCCTACAAAAGACCTAGAATATCCCAAACATTCTTGAAATAGAAGAACAAAGTTGAAGGACTTACTCTATCTAATTTCATGATTAACTATAAACATACAAATCAAGAGTGTGGTTTTGGTGAAAGAAAATAGAAACAGAACAATGAAATAAAATTGGCCCCACATATATATGGCCAAATCCATTTCAACAAAGATACCAAAGCAATTCAATTGAAAAAGAAACATATTTTCAAGAAATTGACCTGGAATGACTAGATAGCCATGTGGAAAAAGAAAAGAACTTTGAATCTTACTTCATATCATATGTAAAAATTAACTCAAGATGAATCACAGACATAAATGTATAACTTAAAAGTATAAATATTCTAGAAGAAAATATAAGAGAAATCTTTATGACTTTGAGGAAGGCAAGATTTCTTCAAACACAGAAAGCAATAACCATAAGAGAAAAATATCCCTAAATTTAACTTCAAAATTTAAAACTGATTATCAAAAGACAATCTCAAGAAAATAAGCAAACTACAGAATGGGAGAAAATATTTCCCAGACCTATATCTTACAAAGAACACCTACAATTTAACAATAAAAAGACAACACAATTTTTTAAAGGGCAAACATCTGGATAGATGTTTGACAAAAGATAGGTGAATAGCCAGTAAGTACTAGAAAAGGCAATCAACATTATTACAGAGAAATGCAAATTAAAACTACATGAGAAACACACCCAATAGAATAGCTAAAATTTTAAAGGCTGATAATATTAAGTGTTGGCAAGGATGTGGAACAACCAGAAAGCTCATACATTGCATGGATATGTAAAACGAAAAATTGTTGTGAAATCTCTGATAGCTTTTTTCTTAAAAGATATATCACTCTTATCACTCAGCAATTCTACTCCTAGGCATTTATCCTAGAGAAATGAAAATATATGTCCACAAAAAACCTTGAACAAGGCTTTTCATGGCAGCTTTTAGACATTCCAAGTGTCCATCAACAGGAGAATGGATAAACTGGCATATTCATTCACACAATGGAACACTACTCAGGCATAAAAAGGAACAAGATATGGCCATATGCTGCAACATGGATAAATCTAAAAAATATTATGCTAAGTCAAAGAAAGTAGACACAAAAGAGTACATATGGTATGATTCCATTTATACAAAGTTCTAGAATAGAACCAAGTGTGGTGATAGACATCACATCTGTGATTGCTTCTGGATGGGAAAGATTTATTGGGAAGGGGAATAAGAGAACTTTCTGGCATGATGGAAATGTTGTAGATTTTGGTAGAGCTGTGGGTTACGTAAGTATAGTCAATACAGATTAAACTGTGCACTTAAAAGCTATGTATTTTACTGTATGTAAATATACCTCCATACAAACAAATAACTGAAACAAACTTCTATCGAGATCTTTAAATGCACAGCTGATGTACATTCACATGGTAACAAACGCTAATAGCAGTTTCCTTTTTGTATTTATTTTTATTTACTCTCTTCCCACTGGCTGCTTAAATCCAATAGAATGTCAAATACTAATATTATATTAAGCCATACAATTCTATATTACCCTACATAAAAACATCCTAAATATATATAAGCAACCAAAGACTTTAAAGTAGGGGAACTGAAAAGGAAAGGGTGTTTTATACCAACAAAACCTGGTAAAAAATGTTGTCACCTAAAATTATTTTATTTCTTTGTGCCTCCGTTGTTTCACTTTCAGTGATGAAATCAGTGACTCTCCAAACTGGGTCCTGGGGGAGTCTCAGCAGCTCTCTCTGGGCCAGCCGGATCTGGGGAGGCGTTAGTGGGACACTCCTTGTTTTTCCTCTCCAGCTGCGCCAGAGCACTCTCCCTTTTTCACAGTTGTGTATACTGGAGTTCTAGATAAGATTTTATTTGAACAAAGGGTTCTGATGTTAAAATGTATGTAAAAGCATGCCAAGTTTCCTCCTAATTTTATTATCCTACCATTCTAAGATGGAGATTGGTGGCTGATATGGTTTGGATCAGTGTCCCCACCCAAATCTCATGTTCAGTTATAATCCCCCATGTTGGAGGTAGGACCTGGTGAGAGGTGATTGGATCGTAGGGGTGGATCCTTCATGAATGGTTTAGCACCACCCCTTTGGTGCTGTTGTCGTGACAGAGTTCTCATGAGATCTGGTTCTTTAATAGTGTGTGATATCTCCCCCCCACCTCCTGCCCTGGCCATGTGAAGTGCTGCTCCCCCTTTCACCTTCAGCCACAATTCTAAGTTTTCCTGAGGCCTCCTCAGAAGCCAAGAAGATGCCACCATGCTTCCTGCACAGCCTCCAGCAACATGAGCCAATAAAACCTTGTTTCTTTATAAATTATCCAGTATCAGGTATTTCTTTACAGCAATGTGAGAATGGACTCATCACAATTTTGGACAGAACAAACTTCGTAAATGGACTATGGCTTTGGTAATAATACCCAACAAGACCCCTGACCAATAAACTCACCTTCTTTGGGGTTCCTCTTACCTGGGGCACTTTCCCAGTCTACATCTCTGTTGGAATTGCTCCCACCACCCACCCCCAGTCTGTAGATGTGGGCTAAGGCAGCTATGTTTGAACCATGTGGCTCTACTCATTTCAATAACATCCCATTGGATCAAAGGTTAACCCTTATCCTAATACAGGAAAATCAGGTCCCTCTTCCTCCCACTTACCTAGACCATGTTAAGTACCCTAATCCATTAGGAAAGGTGCTTATTCTGGTTGGAGACAGCCTGTGAACAAATGGTACCTCTGTCTGAATTACAAAAAGGACCTCTTGTGGCGGAAGGCAGGAGAAGCAGAGCATGGGCTGTATTTCAGGTCCCACTTGCCCCCTTGGCTAGGCACTGTCACACAGGACACAGCCTGCGTATTCATCAGCAGTACCTCTGCAATAGCTTAGCGCAGGGACTGGCAAACGAGGGTCTGTGGGCCAAATCCAGCCTGTCCCGTTTCCACAAATAAGTTTACTGGAACAGAGCCATGCCCATTTGTTTACTATTATTTGTGGCTACTTTGGTGCTATAAGAGCAGAGCTGAGTAGTTGCTACAGAGACTATATGGTTTGCAAAATCTAAAATATTTATTATCTGGCCTTGGCTTAGCCCATGTCTGATATTCATTTTCTTCAGGTCCATACTCCAAAATAATGAAATGAGTCTACTGCTGAGTATCGAATATACCACCAACTATTGGAGCTGAAAGGGTGCTACTGACTACTTGGTCGGCATTTGCTTTTAAATAAAATGCAATGCTGGATCCTATGGATTCTAAGAATATATGGATCCTATGGATTCTAAGAATATATAGAATTTTGTTTCTATTTAAGGGAAATGGATGGGGAAGAAGGAAGGAGGAGAGAGGAAGTGGGAAAGAGGGAAAGGGAGGGGGGAAAAGAGGGAGAGGGAGAGAGAAAACAAACACTAGCCCTTCGGAAGAAATTTTCAAAACCTCACTCCAATCACAATTTGAAGAACATCGTGCACCTCAAATTGTTCTACGTTTTTTGCAAACAGACCTCATCTGTTGCTTTACTATTTTTCTGTGCTGTCTCAGCGATCTTCAACATGCAGAGAGACTACGAATAATAATTGGAGATGAAACACAATTATCTTGAACTTGTTACACGATAATGGCAAAGAATGAACCACAATAGATGGATGGGAGGTTCTGATGGGAATACCCAGTAGGACACCCCCTTGGATATAACTGGAAGCAGATTTGTGTTTAGAGTTTCTCTAAGAGGGGTCAAAGAAACTAACTAGCACAGAGTGATGTTTTGGCTTTTTTTGGTTTCTGTTTTGGCAGAGGAGCAGTTAGAAAGGGATGAAATTCTTATATATGCAGAATAATCACAATACAAATATATCCAGGGAAAAGTCAGTAGCTTTCAGGGATGAGAAAGAGCCTCGTATGTGAGACCAAGGGTTGCTGGAAGAGTGATGCATTCAGAAAATGCAACATTGTTCTTAATCCATCAGCCCATGTCAAGGTCCCTGTGTTATCCATGCCAGGACAGCTCTGGGCCAGTTCAGGAGGTGGTAAGATTTCAACTCCTCATGTACCTTTATAAAGAAATCTCTCAAGAGGGCAGAGTCCCTCCTTCCAGTGGATGGACTGGTCCACTTTTTATGCTCTTAAGAAACTAAGAAAACTTTGGGTTCAGTTCATCTTGCAGAAAGAATTGCTAAAGGAGAACAAGAGCAGGTCAGGCCTGCAGAACCCTGTAGTTTTGAAAATACCCAGTAGAGGGCACTGTTAAAACAGTCTGATGGGAAAATAGAAGTTAACTGAACAGACAAGAGAAAAGAAAGGGTTGTTTTATCATCAGGACCAACTCATTTCCCCCTAGTCTGCAGCTATGAGTAATTCTAAGTCTATGGGATCTCTCAGCTGTTTTTAATTCCATCGTTCACTTGCCTTGGCTCCACCTGAATTTCTCCTGTCCAGCCAGTCTCCTCTGTCCTTGGCAGTGGGAGAAGCGACTGTCACTTCTGGCTGTGTGTGATCAGGGAAATGGAGTGTTGTGGTACACTAGATACAGGTTCCAGCCACTGTGCTGGAAGAGAGGGGAGGAGAACAAACGACAGCTGGAGTTGACCATACAGGGGTGTCAAGTCTACACTTGTGACTCGAACATGAAGCTTACTAAATAAAATGTTTGATGCCCTGGGAAAACCGGTATACTGGGGAAGGCAGGCTCTGCAGCTGTCAGTGTGAGAATTCTCCACCCTGGGTCTCTTCTCCTTAGGACAGTCTGGATCACACGGCTCCCTACCAGTGAGTTACTGTGTTCATGTCTCTTAGACTTGGCTTCCACTGGAGTGTGCTACGTGACGCCAGATTTTTCAACACACTGGCATGCATGTATCTGTCTGGACGTTTATGTCTCACTATTTCAGGGTTAATCATGGGATGCACTTTGAGGCCTTAATTGTGAAAAGGGATCAGCTCTAAAGTAGAAAAAGCACCTGTTCTTTGCTTTAGTAACTTTCTATTGCGCTCAGTACTTTGCCCAGTATACAACAATACTCAGTAACTATACTGACATGCTCAGCCCTCACTTACTTTAAAAAAAAATTATGTTTATATAATATTCATATGATAAACATTTTATAATATAAAATATTTATATATTTATATATTTAATATTATATATAATATATATATTATAAACAATATTTTTTATAATATAAAATATTTAATATATAAATTTATATATATGTTTATATATAAATAAGATACATAAATATATATAAATAAGATACATAAATATATATTTATATATAAATAATATATAAATATAATATAAAATATATAAATTATATAAAATATATTATATAAATATATATTTATATATAAATAAAATATTATATAAATATAAAATAAATATAATTTTTATAATATAAAATATTTAATATATGAATTATATATTATAATATATAATTATTAATAATATAATACATAATATAAATAATATAATATATATTATTAAATATATAAATATATAAAAATATAATAAATATTTAAGCTTTGCAAACCATATAGTCTCTGTGGATTTAAAATAGATTAAAAAAAAATCTGCTATTGTGATGTGATGAGGACCCTAAAAGAAAACCTTTCTTTGAGCATGATTTTAGCCAGCCTTGTCCTTTCCATCTTTAGAAATGCTACTCTGCATTTAGGAAATGAATAATGTAGTCTTCCCGGAGAGTGAAGGAGGCAGATTTGAACCCAGCCATGAAGAACTAATAGAATTTCCTTAGACGGGAAGAAAAGAAGCGCAGTCTGGTTGAAATGATGGCATGGGGATGCAGGGTGTTTGAGGGACAAAGAACTATGAAGAGTGGCTTCCCTATGAAGCTCACGGAAGCAGATGGGGATGGAGATGGACACAGAGAAGTAACCGAGGAGCTCGAATGCCATCTAAGGCCTTGAAGTTAATAGTCTAGGGAATGATGAGTTGACAAATTGGAGCCTGGGAGATCAAGAAGAAGGATCTAGGTATAGCCTGGCCCCGGGGATGTGGAGAGTGTGAGCTGGAGCACAGGCAGGGAAAAGAGTGTGGAGTTGAGAGGTATGGTGATCATCTGGTGGGAGCAGAAGCCAGAGGGATACTCACTCCACATGCTCTTCCAGAGCCTTGCCCCTTGAGAGTCGGGCTCCCTAGATTCTGCACAGTGAGGGAAAGAACCTTCTGCATTTCAAAGAACTGAAATTCAAACCTCGCTCCCCTTGGCACATAGTTGACAGCTGCAAACAATTCAACCCAGCCATGAAAGGTGTTGCTGGTGAGAGTAGCAGCTTTGAATTAATCTGTGTGAGGCTCTGCTAACATAGGTGCAAATTGAGCACTTCCTTTAAGAATCCCTAATGAGGACCAATTTCTAATTAAGCGCATTTTCTTCCACTATATGCCCAGTTTCTTCCTTGCTTCTGCAGCACCAGAAGCCACACTGATTTATCAGCAACAGATGATTCTTCAAATCAATCCCCAAAGGTGTCAACTAGAAGAGGGGGGTCCCAGGAAGCCAAGAACTTCTTAAAGTCTGAGACTCAATAAAGGGGTTTACTCACCAAGGACCCATTTCAAGGGACAAGGACTAAGAATACCTTAAATGGAAGCTGAGGAGAGGAAGGAAGCTGAGGAAGGAAGAGGGCTGGCAGAAGGTCAGAAGGAAAACAGCCACCTGCTAGGTGTGAAGCTATTGAGAGCATGCCAGGAAGTCTTTTGAGAGTAGGGAGAGCAGAACACGCATTGCCTGAAAAGCTTGGGACCTGGCAAAAAGTGGACCAGGGAGGGGATATGAAAATGGGAAGGATGTCAATCTCTTGAGAATGAGCCTAAACACTGAATAGGGTTTATGCAGCATAGCGGGTGTCATGCTTGAACTCGGAGATCAGTCCAGTCCTAAGGGCCTTTGTGTGCTGCAGAATTCTTTGCAATAAAATCTCTATTTCTTCATTTTATGAGAGATTGATCTTCCTAGGATTTCTCTATTCCGTTTTTCTTATTTATGATTCACCATGCCAAAATGAACTTTTCATTCTCTTTTGAATGGAAAGTTCTATCTGTCTTGACAGTGAAGAATAAACACATTTTAAATGCCAATTTTCTTCATGCTTAATTTTTTCTAATCCAATCTGAGGAGTGACAGGGAAAACAACAGTTCTGACAAGCAGCGACCAATAACTTTCAGCAAATCCATTAATTAGGGTCATGTTTACACTTCTTGTCATTGACTAAATATCTACCTAAATAGTTTTCTTAGTTTATAAAGTCATAACCACGTGTCCACATAAGATAATGTACTCTATTTAAGTTTTATAAGTATGTGAGAACTGTGGGTTTCTATCTCCTGTAGGAAGAGAGATTTAGCTGTATAAAGAATGCTGGATGTAGAGTCAGAAGACCTGGGCTGAATGTCACCTTTGACATTTGATAGCAAAGAGGTATTGGGCAGGTAACCTGTGTTTCAGCATTTGAAAAAGGTAGTAATAATTACCTCCCAGCGTGAACATGAGGTTCTGTAATAGGCATTGAGAATTCAACAATAATGTCCTGAGGAACTTTTGCTAAGAGTAGGGGTGGGGAATGCCACTTAGCTGTGTTGCTCAGGAAGCAGCGTGGCATTCATGATTCTGTGAAATGGGCAATTCATTGACACAGACTGGGTTCCAAGCAATAAAGGTCTCATCCTGACAATAAGCTTTCAATTCCACAGGAAAAGGGGGGAGAGAGAGAGAGGGAGGGAGGCAGGGAGGGAGGGGGAGAGGGAGAGGGAGAGGGAGAGAGGGAGGGAGGGAGGGGGAGAGAGAGAGAGAGAGAGAATGCATGCATGCATGCAAACTTCATAGGGAGAACATGGGAGGCAAAGAAAATAGAGAGGGAGAGCATGCAGGTTAAGAGATATGGCCTCAGCTACCACTTTTCAGAAAGTAACCAGACAGTAAAGGAAATACAAAGATGAGGATCTACCCTGGACTATTCCCTGAGCTGCTGATTAAGGTTTAATACCAAGTCTTAGGTAGGGAAAGTTTAAAGACTGTTATCAGAAACTATATAATCCTTTCTAGTTGATTGTAGACATATTGTATATACACTGTTTGTAATTCTCATTTCTAAATTTGGGTTTCTTGGCTCTGCAGAGCCCTTTACCATCTTCCATGCCATTTCAAGGACTCCCCTTGGTACTGGCATTTACAAACATCCAGGTCAAGTGAACCTTATCTAAGTCTTAGAATCAAGGTTCAGGTACTGAGGGTGAGCAGGAAAACGGTTGCCCTTTAAAAATTCTACATAAGATGTTTCTGACAGGGTGAGAAATTCATGACAAGATCATGCCAATGCACCCCCTTCAAGGGGACAGCTCTCTGGGGGACCATCTTCCTCATGTTTCTTAGACCTCTGAGCCTCTAATGTGCCCGGCCTTCTTTCCCCTAAGCCTCACTCCTCACTTCATTCTCTAAATCTCATTGGCCTGCAACGTTCACTGTCACCCACCATTCCATACTAGGCTTGCCCCTACTGGTCAACATACATGTAGTTTCCCCAGACTGTGACTTTGACCTCCCTCCAGCCTGTGCTGTCATCTTTCCTCTTTAACCTGGCGAACTCTGACAGACTACTTAGCTTATTCTTCTTCCATCCCAATCAAACCAATGCAGCCTTCTTCCCTGCTACCTGTGGGGGCAGCCCCCTAGCCAAACTGTCCTAGTATCAAGGGCTGCAGCTGGTCAAATGTAAAGTTTCCAGCAGTGGATCCCTTCCATTCAATAGTATTATGGAGTAAATTTCAGTATTATGGTGATACTCCAGAAACCATTCCACCAGGATAATTAGAAGAGTCTTAAAAGTAAGAACTGAGTTTTCTATTACCTTTTGAGGGACAATTCTTGACTTACTACATTACATATATATAATATTTCCATTACGGCTTCACTGACAAATTCTACCAAATATTTTTTTAAAATGCCAGTTCTTCCCAAAGTCTTAAAAAAAAAAAACTGAAGAAGAGAAAGCACTTCCAAACTCATTTTATAAGGCCGTATTACCCTGATACCAAAGCCAAACAAGAAAAGAAAACTATAGGCCAATATCCCTGATGAACATAGATGTAAAAATTCTCAGCTATCTAGAAAACAGAATTCTACAGCACATTAAAAGAACCATACACCATGACCAAGTGGGATTTATTTCTGGGATGTGATGATAGTCTGACATACGCAAATCAATTGATGTAATACACCATATTAACAGAACGAAGGACAAAAATCACACAATCATCTCAATAGATGCAGAGAAAGCATTTGACCTTTCATGATAAAACTCTCAACAAACTAGGTATAGAAGGAATTTACCTCAATATAAAAAAGTTGGCTGGGTGAGGTGGCTTATGCCTGTAATCCCAACACTTTGGGAGGCCGAGGTGGGCAGATCGCCTAAGGTCAGGAGTTCAAAACCAGCCTGGCCAACATGGTGAAACCCTGTCTCTACTAAAAATACAAAAAATTAGCCAGGCATAGGGGGCACATGCCTGTAGTCCCAGCTACTCGGGAGGCTGAGGCAGAGGAATCACTTGAACTGGGGAGGTGGAGGCTGCAGTGAGTCTAGATCATGCCACTGCACTCCAGCCTGGGTGACAGAGTGAGACTCTGTCTCAAAAAAATAAATAAAAATAAAAAAGGTCACATATGACAATCCTGCAGTTAACATCATACTAATGAAAAATAGAAGCTTTTCTTCTAAGATCAAGAATAAGATAAGGATGCCCACTGTCACCACTTCTTTTCAACATACTATTGAAAGTCCTAACCAGAGCAATTAAGAAAGAAAAAGAAATCCAAACAGGAAAGAAGTAAAAATATCTCTGTTTGCAGATGACATGATATTATATGCAGTAAACCCTAAAGACTCAACACAAAAACTGTCAGAACTAATAAATTCAGTGAAGTATCAGGAAACAAAATCAACATACAAAAATTAGTTGCATTTCCCTGTACTAAGAATGAACTATCTGAAAAAGAAATTAGGAAAACAATCCTGGCCAGGTGCGGTGGCTCGCATCTATAATCTCGGCAGTTTGGGAGGCCAAGGTGGGTCACCTGAGGTCAGGAGTTTGAGACCAGCCTGGTCAACATGGTGAAACCTCATCTCTACTAAAAACACAAAAATTAGGCGGGTGTGGTGGCGCATGCCTATAATCCCAGCTACATGGGAGGCTGAGGCAGGATAGTCACTTGGACCCAGAAGGTGGAGGTTGCAGTGAGCCAAGATCATGTCACTGCACTCCAGCCTGGGCAACAGAAGGGAAGGGAAGGGAAGGGGAAGGGGGAAGGGAAGGGGAAGGGGGAAAGGAAGGAGAAGGGGAAGGGGGAAGGGAAGGGGAAGGGGAAGGGGAAAGGGGGGGGCAAGGGGAAGGGGAAAGGGAGGGGCAAGGGGAAGGGGAAAGGGAGGGGCAAGGGGAAGGGGAAAGGGAGGGGGAAGGGGAAGGAGAAGGGGAAAAGGAAGTGGAAGGGAGGGGAAGGGGGGGGAGGGGAGGAAAATAATTCTATTTCCAATAGCAGCAGAAAGAATAAAATACCTAGGATAAACTTAACCAAGAAGGCTTAAGATTATTCACTGAAACTGAGGAAATATCAATGAAATAAAGAAAACACAAAAAATGGAAAGATATCCTGTGTTTGTGGACTAGAAGACAATATTGCTAAAATGTCTATACTACCCAAAGTTATCTACAGGCTCAATGCTTTCCCCATCAAAATCCCAAGGGGATTTTTTACAGAAATAGAAAAAAAATCTTAAAATTCACATGGAACCACAGAAGACCCCAAAAAAGCCAAAGCAATCTTGAGAAAGAACAAAAGTAGAAGCATCACACTTCCTGATTTCAAAATATATAACAAACCTAGAGTAATCAAAATAGTATGTTACTGGCATAAAGACAGACATATAGATCAATGGAACAGAAGAGACAGTGGATAAATAAATTCATGCATATACAGTCAACTGATCTTCAACAAGGGTGCCAAGAATATACAATGGAGAAAGGTTAGTCCCTTGATAAATTATGCTGGGAAAAATGAATACTTATATGCAAAAGAATGAAATTGAATGCTTACTTTATACCATATAAAAATCAACTCAAAGTAACTTAAAGACTTAAATGTAAGACCTGAAACTATAAAATTTCTAGAATAAAACATGGGGCAAAGCTTTATGATATTGGTCTCTGCAATGATTTCTTGGATGTGACACCAAAAACATAGGCAACAAAAGCAAAAATAGGCAAGTGGGACTACATCAAATTAAAGAGCTCTGTACAGCAAAGGAAACAATCAGCAGAGTGAAAAGACAGCCTATGAAATGGGATAAAATATTCACAAACCACATATCTGACAAGGGTTTAATATCTAAGAGATATAAGGAACTCCTGCAACTCAATGGCAAGAAAATAAACAAATTTAAAAATGGGCAAATGACTTGAATAGGCATTTCTCAAAAAAGGACATAAAAATGACCAATAGGTATATGAAAAGTTGGTCAACATTGGCAATCATGACAGAAATGCACATCGAAACCACAATGAGATATCACCTCACACCTGTTAGGATGGCTATTATCAAAAAGAGAAGTGCTGGCAAGGATGTGAAGAAATTGGAATCCTCGTACACTGTTAGTGGAAATGTAAAATGTAAAATGTTGTAGCTGCTATGGAAAGTAGTATGGAGATTAGATTAGTCCGTTTTCACGCTGCTGATAAAGACATACCCAAGACTGGGTAATTTATAAGGAAAAAGAGGTTTAATGGATTCACAGTTCCATGTGATCATGGTGGAAGGCAAAAAGCACATCTTACATGGTGGCAGACAAGAGCAAATGAGAGCCAAGTGAAAGAGAAAACCTTGTATAAAACCATCAGATCTCATGAGACTTATTCACTACCATGAGAACAGTATGGGGGAACTGCCCAAATGATTCAATTATCTCCCACTGGGTCCTTCCCACAACGTGTGGGAACTATGGGAGCTACAATTCAAGATGAGATCTGGGTGGGGACACAGCCAAACTGTATCATTCTGCCTTGACCCCTCCCAAATCTCATGTCCTTACATTTCAAAGCCAATCATGCCTTTGCAATAGTCTCCCAAAGTCTTAACTCATTTCAGGATTAACTCAAAAGTCCACAGTACAAAGTCTCATCTGAGACAAGGCAAGTCCCTTCTGCCTATGAGCCTGTAAAATCAAAAGCAAGTTAGCTACTTCCTAGATACAATGGGGATACAGGCATTGGATAAATACACCCATCCCAAATGGGAGAAATTGGCCAAAACAAGGGAGCAAAAGGCCCCATGCAAGTCCAAAATCCAGCAGGGAGGTGAAATCTTAAAGCTTGAAAATGATCTCCTTTGACTCTGTGTCTCACATTTAGGTCATGCTGATGCAAGAGGTGAGTTCCTATGGGCAGCCCCACCCTTGTGGCTTTGCAGGGTACAGCCTCCTTCCCAGCTCCTTTCAGGGCTGGCTTTGAGTGTTTGTGGCTTTTCCAGGCACACAGTAAAAACTGTTAGTGGATCTACCATTCTGGGGCCTGGAAGACGTTGGCCCTCTTCTCACAACTTCCCTAGGCAGTGCCCCAGTGGAGACTCTGTGTGGGGGCTTCAATCCCACATTTTCCTTCTGCACTGCCCTAACAGAGGGTTCTCCATGAGGGCCCCACCCCTACAGAAAGCTTCTGCCTGGACATCCAGGAGTTTCCATATATCCTCTGAAATGTAGGCAGAGGTTCCCAAAACTCAATTCTTGACTTCTGTGTGCCCTGTGGAAGCTGCCAAGGCTTGGGGTTACACCCTCTGAAGCCATGGTCCCAGCTATACCTTGGCCCCTTTTAGCCATGGCTAAATTGGCTAGGATGCAGGGCACCAATTCCCTAAGCTGCACATAGCAGGGGGGCCCTAGGCCATTTTTTCCTTCTAGGCCTCTGGGTCTGTAATGGGAGGGGCTACAGCAAAGTTCTCTGACATGCCCTGGAGACATTTTCCCCATAGTCTTGATGATTAACAATTGGCTCCTTGTTACTTTTGCAAATTTCTGCAGCCGGCTTGAATTTCTCCTCAGAAAATGGGTTTTTCTACTGTGTTATCAGGTTGCAAATTTTTCTAACTTTTATGCTCTGTTTCCCTTTCAAAACTGAATGCTTTTAACAACACCAAACTCACATCTTGAATGGTTTGCTGCTTAGCAATTTCTTCTGCCAGTTACCCTAAATCATCTCCCTCAAGTTCAAAATTCCACAAATCTCTAGGGCAGGGACAAAATGCCACCAGTTTCTTTGCTAAAACATAGCAAGAGTCACCTTTACTCCAGTTCCAAACAAGTACCTCATCTCCATTTGAGAACACCTCAATCTGGGCTTCATTGTTCATATCACTATCAGCATTTTGGCCAAAGCCATTCAACAAGACTCTAGGAAGTTCCAAACTCTCCCACATTTTCCTGTCTTCTTCTGAGCCCTCCAAACTCTTCCAGACTCTCCCTGTTACTCGGTTCCAAAATTGCTTTTACATTTTCAGGTATCTTTACAATAGCTCCCTACCCTAGCAGTGCCAGTTTACTGTATTAGTCCATTCTCATTCTGCTGATAAAGACATATCTGAGACTGGGTAATTTATAAAGAAAAAGAGGTTTAATGGACTCACAGTTCCACATGGCTTGGAGGGGCCTCACAATCATGGTGGAAGGCAAAAGGCATGTCTTACATGGTGGCAGACAAGGGAGAATGAGAGCCAAAGGAAAGGGAAAACCTCTTATAAAATCATCAGATCTTATGAAATTTATTCACTACCATGAGAACAGCATGGGGAAACCACCCTTGTGATTCAATTATCTCCCACTGGTTCCCTCCCACAATTTGTAGGAATTGTGAGAGCTACAATTCAAGATGAGGTTTGGGTGGGGACACAGTCAAACCATATCAGAGATTCTTAAAAACATTAAAAATAGTGCTATCATATGATCCAGTGATCCCACTTCTGGGTACATAGCCAAAAGAACTGAAACCAAGATCTTGAAGAGATATTTGCACTCCCAAGTTCATTGCTGCATTCTTCACAATAGTCAAGATATAGAAACAACCCAAGTGTCCATCGATGGATGAAAGAATAAAGAAAACGTAGTCTATACACACAGTGGAATATTATTCAGCCTTACAAAAGGAAATTCTGAAATATGTGACAATATAGATAAGCCTGGAGGACACTATGCTAAGTGAAATAAGCCAGTCACAGAGGGACAAATACTACATGGTCACACTTATACGAGGATTCTAAAACAGTCAAAATCATAGAAGCAGAGAGTAGAATGGTGGTTGCCAGGGGCCGGGGGGAGGGAGAGATAGGGAGTTATTACTGAACAGGTAGAAAGTTTCAGTTATGAAAGGTGAATGAGTTCTACAGATCTGTTGTACAACAGTCCCTATAATTAACAATACTGTATTGTGCCCTTAAAAAATGTGTTAAGAAGGTGGATATCATGTTAAGTGTTCTACCACACAAACAAACAAAAGCCACAAAGGGGCACAAGGAAACTTTTGGAAGTGACAGGCATGTGTATTCCCTGGATTGTGATGATAGTTTCACAGGTATTTGCATATGCCCAAACTCATCAAAATGTACACATGAAATACGTGTCCTTTTTTATATCAATGATGCCTCAAAAAGCTATTAAAACTTTTTCTGTTACCCTACCAGCTAAAGAGAAATTGGGCTCATGTCTTAAACCAGGAGTAGCACAGGCATGGGTGAACAGGCGGCCACTGCTACCTTTGTGGCTCTATCTTGTCTTCCAGCCCGTCTGTTAGTGGGATGCTACAGACTTGGAAACTGCATCTCTGTTACAGTCAGATACTAAGGGATTTCTTATAATTTGGGCATTTCAAATGGTTCAAGGAAATCTGTTACCTGAAAAGGGTAGCACACTGATGATCTGTCACAGTGACCCAAAAATTAATTAATGCTTATCACTTGGTACTTGGTCACAGAGAGGTGGAAAGGGTCACATGAAGGTCAAGTGTATTTGCTAGACAGAAGTGGCTAACAAGATCACACAGCCATCAGGTCCATCTCTCGTGGCTGCCACAGCTCAAGGGTCTACACTGTAGCCAGGATCCTAGCAGCTTCTTTATTTTTACTGATGTTCAGAAGTTCCCCATTATTCCCCATCTTGTTCATTTCAAGTCTGGAATCCATGAATGATCCAATGCGCAATAATCTTTAAAAAGAGCAAAAAGCCTACAGTTGCTCCATAAGTGATGGTTTTATAGCAGTCACAGTGATTTAAAAAAAAAAAATACCAATGGCCTGCCACTCTTGCTTAAAATCTTCCAATGACTTTGTGTCTTCCAATAACTCGTGCCTTATTTATTAACAAAATTCAGATTCCTTACTGTGGGTTACAAGGACCTGCAGGATCTAGCTCCTTTCTATTTTTCCGGATGCATGAATCAATCATGTCCCATTTGCTCAGCAATCTCCAGCCACTCTGGTCTTCATTTTGTTCCCCAAGGACACCAAGCTCATTCTTGCCTTAGGGCCTTTGCACGTGTGTTCCTTCTAGAAAGGGCTTCTTCCAGGTTTTCAGAGATCTGCCTCCTTCCCATTCCTCAGGCGTATCTCAATAGTCTCCTTACAGAGGCCTTCCCTCACCAACCAGTCTAAAGAGATCGCCTCCCCCATCACCACCTTTTATTTCCTCTATTGCATGTATCCCTCTAGTAGTAGAAACTTGGTATCATTTGAAGTCATGAAATACAGGTGGCTAGTTCCCAGTGGTTTCTCTTGCCTTAAGAAACTTGTTTCAGGCCAGGTGCGGTGGCTCACGCCTGTAATCCCAGCACTGTGGGAGGCTGAGGTGGGCGGATCACCTGAGGTCAGGAGTTCAACACCAGCCTGGCCAACATGGAGAAACCCCAGCTCTACTAAAAATACAAAAATTAGCTGGGCATGGTGGTGGGTGCCTGTAATCCCAGCTACTCAGGAGGCTGAGGCAGGAGAATCACTTGAACCTGGGAGGCGGAGGCTACAGCCAGCTGAGATCGCAACATTGCACTCCAGCCTGGGCGACAGAGTGAGATTCTGTCTCAAAAAAAAAAAAAAAGAATCTTGTTTCACTTCTCACTTTTTAGCTTGCTACATATGCCTTATTTGTCCGTAAACACAGCATAACTACCTCTGTATTAATAGCAACCAATAACTTGTAGAACACGCATTCATTAGGGTCATGTTTATGCTTCTTTTCATCAACTAAACATCTGCCTACATAGGATTTCCTAGTTTGTAAAGTCATAACCATCTGTCCACATGAGATAATGTATTCTATTTAAGTTTTATAGTATATGAGGACTATGGGCTTCCATTTTCTGTGGGACGAGGCATTTGGCTGTTTGAAGAGTGCTGGGCATATGGAGTCAGAAGACCTGGACTCAGTCTCACCTTTGACACTTGATAGCAAGAGGTCTCAGACAAGTAACCTCTGTTTCAGCATTTGAAAAAGGTAATAATAACTACTTCTCTGGATGAATGTAAAAGTATGATTTCTATGATATTAGAGAGTCAGAGATTAAATAATAAATGATTTCCTCATTTGCTTTTGTATGTCTCTTCTCACCACATTGCAAGTTCCATGAGAACGAGGACATTGTTTCTCTCTTCATTTCTGGGTCCCCAGTGCTGGGAATAGTGCCTGGCATAAGGTTAGTGCACACTACATTTGTTGAGTAACTACATTAGCAGTTGTTTTTCACAATTGTTCTGTGATGTAAATATGTCATCACCACATGTGACAAGACTGAGGCTAGACCAGATTGACCAGGATGGCACAGCTGAGACATACATTTTCTGTACAATGACTTGGAGGGAATCAGGTGCTATAAATTATACATGTGATTTCAAGGGTCATTCAGGCTACATCTTTTACTTTGTAGAGTTTTAATTCTAAAATGAGCCTTGTTGATTGCTTTCTATCTCTATTCCCTATTATTTAAGAAACCTATTCATTTTTTCTGATGCTTATTGTAATACTTCAACTGTCTGGTTCCAAATTTATCCACTGCCCTCAGCTCCCATAAAAAAATAAGACCTGTTCCTTTTTCAAAAGAAAACCCAGGTAAATACCTTTAGAGTTTGTCTTGGGATGGGGGCATGGCGGTGGGGACCACATTGACTTCACAACCCCTGCCTCCAATAATGTTGGGCAGGAATCACATGTTAATAATTTTTATGGGCATCAAACACAGTACCTTGTAGTAGTAGAAACTCAGTATCATTGAGTCCATGAAATAAATGTGGCTATTGCTCTAAGAATCTTTTCTGACCTCTCACTTTTTAGCTGGCTCCACATGCCTGATGCTCTGCATTAATACATTCTAGCTATTCAGTTCTTTTGCTTTTCTTTGCCTTCTCTATTCTACACTTCTCTACCCTATACTTAATAAAGGCATCTCAGTTGCCACCCTCACCCTTTCTTTGTCATTCTCATGTTTTTAATTCTGAACCAACACCCTATCACCAAACCACTCTTCCTTTATTTATACCACTGTCTTTTTTCATCAACGGAGATCCCTTTCTAGATCAGTTTCTGGGCCATTAGCTGTTCATCCAAGTACAGCTAATAGCTCCCATCTCCCCCAACCCTGGACATCATTTCTCCTTAGAGACTGTGGTGGCTTTGTAGCATGTCAACGTGGCTGGACTCAGCTAGATTTCCCAGAATCTCCTGCCTTGTATGTTTCTGAGCAGAGCAGGCCAAAGAGACCTTCATATGGAGGATCTGGAGGGCAGAAGTGCCACAGTGGACCGGGTGCGTGAGCTCACATACCTCGTCACTTATCTGCTGCTCACCTCTTTGGCGGGCAACAGCAGCTGGGCCCACACTGCCCCACCTTCCTCTAGACTCTCTTCCAGCTTCTTCCATTTCTGGGCCTGTCCTGCAATTAGCTCCATGATGAGAGATGCCAGCATCTCCTCCAGGACACACACATCAAGGCCAGAGGCAGCAAGAACTGATATGGGTTTCAGTCCAACCTCACAGGTTCCCAATTCTGCTTGTAGGTTCCAGCTTTTTCCTGTTTCTCAAGTTTACATCTATCATGGACTACAATTCATGTCCCTGCAAAATTCATATGTTAAAGCCCTAACCCCAATATAACTGTCCTTGGAGATAGCACTCTTTACAGAAGTAATTAAGGTTAAGCGAGGATAAGGTAGGGTTTCAATCAGATAGGATGAGTGTCCTTTATAAGAGAAGACACCAGAGGTCCTATTCTCTCCACATGTGCACAAAGAAGAGGTCATGTGAGCACACAACAAGAGGCATTGCCCACAGCCAGGAAGGGGGGAATCACCAGAAACCGAACCCTGCGAGACACTGATTTTGGACTTCCAGCCTCTAGAAGTGTGAGAGAATAAATGTGTGTTGTTTAAGCCACCCAGTCTATAGTACTGTATTATACAGTGGGTGCCAACTGAGACAACATCTGATTTCCTGTTCCACAGGCTTCAAACTCCAGCATCTGTCCCAGACAACGGCTTCATGGAGATGGTGGGACCAACTCCCACAATTGTGTAAGGCCACGTTCCTGTAACAAATTCTATATTTATCTGTAAGTATATAGAACATATATAAATGCATATATATGTATGTGGCTATATAAACCCACACACACACTTCCTAGTGAAGTTCCTTGAAAACAGGCATCAAATCATGCAATATATTGTTGGCATGTGCCATGTGCCTTAACTGCCATGTGTCTTCTAAGCAATACATATTCCCAGTGTGGTGGGCAAAAACAACTCTCTCTGTCCACATCTGTAGGAAAGCAAGCCCAAGGCAAAGTGAAGCCAGCTAAGTCTGCTCTTGACATCCTTTCTAGGTTCTCATCTGCCTCCCCAAACCCCTTACCACGAGCCTGTAAATCAATATTTTTATTTTGCTTCTTTTTCTATTAAAACCAAATTGTTTCTGGACAAGGTGTTTCATTTGGACACAATTGTTTTGAAAATTTAGGAATTGTTAAAGGATGCTCAGAGATTCATAATACATGTTTGTATGTTAAAGGTAACACCAACTGACTTTCAAACACCCAAATAATCTGTAAAGCCCCTCCCTCTGGCCGCCACTTGCACCTCCAGACACTACTGTTTTCTTTTCCCATTCTTCCCCACCCTCCTATCAAAGGACACAGTCCACTGTCCCTTACTTTCATGAACTGGGCTAAAGAAATACTTGGGCCACATAGTTAGGATATCAGGGGTGGGGGAAGTAGACAGTAGAGGATTTTATTTTATTTAATTATCTTGAGACAGAGTCTTGTTGTCATCCAGGTTGGAGTGTAGTGGCACGATCTCGACTCACTGTAACTTCTCCTTTCTGGGTTCAAGAGATTCTCCTGCCTCAGCCTCCCAAATAGCCAGGAGTACAGGCGCACACTACCAAGCCCAGCTAATTTTTTAATTTTTGGTACAGACAGGGTTTCACCATGTCAACCAGGCTGGTCTCAAACTCCTGAACTCAAGCAATCTGCCTGCCTCGGCCTCCCAAAGTGCTAGGATTATAGGCATGAACCACTGCACCTGCCCTGGACAGTAGAGATTTTTAAATTTTTAAATTTTTAAATTTTATTTTTTAGATGGAGTCTCTGTCACCATGCTGGAATGCAATGGTGCTATCTCAGCTCACTGCAACTTCCAGTGCCTTGGTTCAAGCAATTCTCCTGCCTCAGCCTCCTGAGTAGCTGGCATTACAGGCACGTGCCACCACTCCCAGCTAATTTTTGTATTTTTAGTAGAGACGAGTTTTCACCATGTTGGCCAGGATGGTCTCGATCTCGTGACCTCGTGATCTGCCCATCTCGGCCTCCCAAAGTGCTGGGATTACAGGTGTGAGCCACCGCACCTGGCCAGTAGAGATATTTAAAAGGCAAACAATGGATGCTTGAGTCTGCAAGGGGCTCATAGTCAAGATCAAAGTGCATAGTACCAGGAACAAAGAGGCCTCCTCTGATGCACCTGCTATCTTAAACTACTGTGCATGCACCTGGAAGAGCCCAGCTCCAGCACTGCTCACAAACCTTCCAATTTGCCAGCTGCGGTGTTGAGAGAAAGTGGACTCTGGGACACTGAGGGAAATTGTTCATTCACGCATTCAATTCAATGTGTATGGATTGAATACCTCCTACATCCCAGGCACCATTCTGGGCACTTAGGAGAAATCAGTGAACAAAACAGACAAATATCCCTACCTTCATGGAACTTTCATTCTACTAGGAATGGACAGTCAAAAAAATAGTAGATGTTGGATATTGAAATTTTACTATAGATCAGTGTTTCTCAACTTTTTTTTTTTCAATATTGTATTAGTTTCTTCTCTTGTTGCTAATAAAGACATACCTGAGGCTGGGTAATTTATGAAAGAAAAAAGAGTTTTAATTGACTTGCAGTTCCACATGGCTGGAGAGGCCTCACAATCATGGTGGAAGAGCAAGGAATGTCTTACATGGCAATAGGCAAGAAGGAAAATGAGAAGTGAAAGCAGAAATCCCTTATAAAACCATCAGATGTCATGAGACTTATTCACTACCACGAGAACAGTATGGGGGAAACCACCCCCGTGATTCAATTATCTCCCACCAGGTCCTTCCTACAACACATGGGAATTATGGAAACTACAGTTTGAGATGGGATTTGGGTGGGGACACAGCCAAACCATATCAAATATCACCCTAAGGAGGCTTTTTAGACATTTTTTCCCAACTGCCTCCATATGAAATTTTAATATCACAGATATATATCAATCTATGTGTTGTATGTATATTCTGTGATTTATTTTTTTAAAGACTTTTTTTTTTTTACCACTCCCAACCTAGAACCAATTTTGGCTCCCTTGGGGGGCTACATTGCCCCCATTGAGAATGCATGCTATAGACCCTCTCCTTCCATTAATTTTTAAAAGTTGGCTGCTTGGATAGTTTCAGACGAGGAAAGATATGTTCAATGTACAGGAGTAAGATACAATTTTTTAAAAAAAACATTCATAATGTCTCAACTTTTGTGCAAAAAGTGATAAGGTAGCATGAGCTTTTCTATATAAAAATGCAAGTGTCAACCAACAGTCCATGTTTATTTATGGGCAGACATGTACCCAGCAGCACACCATCACTAATGGTTAGAATATTGAAATAAAATCTATATATTAGATAGCAGCTGCCCAAAGCTCTTAAGTGCCTCCTTCCCCCAATTCTGCCCTACTACCCGGTCCCAGTCCCCGAAGTCTTATGGGACAGAGAGGTCTAGACCTTGGAGACAGGGTTTCCCCTTGTGCTGATGCTGGCTTCCTAATGGAAAGATGCCCATTATCCATCTGTCCACCTACTGCCAGTTAACCCTCTCCTGTGAGGTGCCCTCCATAGCTGCTCATGGGAAGTAGAGACTCTGTAATATATACTACACTTTAGTTATAATTTTCTAATATGTTCCTTACATATACGCAAGGAATTAACTTAGAAGCTCAAATAACCCACATATGAACATTAGAGCGAGGGGGAAATAAGTGAGAGACACCGGTAGTGTGTGGAAGGGCAGAAAGAGAAATGGGATGCTTGTACCCAGTATGGCCACTAAGAATGTTTTATGCCAACAGATGCTATAGATTATGTAGGAATCCCACCTACAGAAATAGAATAATTGAGGCTTTAGCCTCTATGTAATTGAGACTATAGACATTGATTCCCTATGCTACATAAATTGCCAGGTTGTAAGCTTTTGAATCCGTAGCCTGGATTTCAGTTCCCCTACTGTGAAACCAATGGCCCATGAAGCTTTGTTGTAGAGTTGTCTTTTGATCCCCGTACCCAATCTTCCAGTTTATACTTAGTCCCTTCAGCTATCTAAAATGCCTCATGAACCAGCCTCACTTGGCTTTGGGGACTATCCACTGAGATAGCATGTGGCCTGAATTTGTTAGTATTATGGTTATTAAGTGACTAAAACTGCCATCTCCTTTTAAAATTTCTAATTATTGTGTCATTTAATCACAAAATTAATATGTGTTCATTAAAGATTATTTTTAGAAAATCAGAAAAGTGAAATAGTAATGCTACCTTCCATATATAACTATCATATAAGACAAATGAGCACTTTGTAAATTGCAATATAAAAGAAAAATACCATAGCAGACAAGCTGACCTACCCAAAGATGATCATACAGTGGTTTGTGGCATTTGTTGGAACCAGATGACAAACTTCCACTCTGGTGGGTGAAGGTAAGTGTTTCGTTGAAGTGGATGTACTGTTGTTCATTAACCCCAAAGTAGTTAATCATGAGTAAAGGAATAAGATAAACTGTATTAGTTTCCATCTGCTGTTGTAACAAATTATCACAAACTCAGTGACTTAAAGCAGCACAGATGTATTATTTTATACTTTTGGAGGTCAGAAGTCCTGGAATGAGTTGGCAGGGGTGAGGTCCTTCTGAAGTCTCTGGGAGAGAATACGCTTCCTTGCTTGTTCCAGTCTCTAGAGGCTGTCCACACTGTTTGGTTCATGGCTTCCTGATCATTACAACTTCTTCTCTGACTCTGACCCTCCTGTCACCCTCTTATTGATTACATTGAGTCCACCTAGATAACCCAGGCCAATCTCCATATCATAATTCACTCCAATTTTCAAAGTCTCTTTTGTCATGTAAGGTAACATATGCACAGGTTCTGGGCATGTGAACATTGGCATCTTTGGGAGGCCATTATTTGGAGGCCCAGCCTTGGTCCTAAAGGCGAGAACTGGCCCTGTGGTCTTTGGGTTCATGCTAGGAGCCCATGGGAGGAAGGGAGTGATGCCAGAGGTGCGGGTTGAACTGCCCTAGTCGTGTCACTGATGACCTGATGGCACAAAGCAGAACCCCAAGCCCTGGATGCAGCACCAGTGGTTGGAGAGCCCAGGGGTGTGCACCTGAGTACCAATCCCACTGGACTAATAGACTAATAGCAGAGGATGAGCCTACCTTTGAGCTCAGAGGGGAAAGCCATTTCTGGAGCCAATGATGAATAGTGCTAGAACTTCTAGTACATGGTCCTGGTCACTGCAGGTTTGCCTGGAGGAAAAGACTATCTAGTGTACCCCTTACTGGCTGTAGCATGGGAAGAAATGACTCCCTCAGATTTCCAGGAATGATCTGGGCATAGCCACCAACTCCGTGGACTGTCCTAGCCTGGAATTAGTACTGTTTCCTGGTGAGGAAATACTGCTGTTGAGTAGAAACAAATGGCTCTAAATCAGTCCACACACCTGAGCAGGGAATCCCTCTTCTTTTGCAGCTAGGCACATTCACATGCACATTCCAGAGGAAATCCTATTTCTATCTGCACATACCGGGGTCAAGGACATCCTTTCTATACCTTTCTTTATTGATAGCTTTGCAAATGGATGCAGCTCCAGGTACCTGCCATACCTAATACGTTCAGATCTGCTCGCAGCCACCCAAAGATCTTTTTTGAGCAACTACAAAGATGACAATTCCTAGGTGTTCTTTAGGTCTGCTCTGGGGGAAAAAGGTTACCACAAGAGCTTATACTCCAGGCACTAGAAGCCATTAAGTGAAAGTAATGCCTTCATAAGGCAAGAATGTTTATCAGCTGCTGGCAACCATATTTCCTCCCATCTTTTATTACTTTAAATCTTAATAGGGCCCTTGCACTATTCAACAGCTTATCAATGCCAGCGGCACAGTGTCATTTATTTCCCGTGTATCTACCACCGATTGCCCCTGCTGTCCACACTTACGCTGTGTTAGCTGTTGACCCAATTTAATGCCTAGCTGGAAACTTTCTTCACAGCTGTGATTAAAGAGGGAAAAAATGAAAGAAGATGGTGATTCAGTTACTTGCATATGTATAATTCTTTGATTAAAGAAAAAAAAGGTGGTGAAGGAGGAGATTGTCTAATGACCCACATACATATGAGTTCTTTTTAGGCTCAAGTTTCTTACCCATAACGCAAGCTTTGAAAGCCGGAATCAACTTTCTCAAGTCACTGTGGAATGCGCACTTTCAATTATATGTGACCCCATACATCTCAAAGTCGATTTTCTTTTCTTTTCTTTTCTTTTTTTTTTGAGATGGAGTTTTGCCTTTGTTGCCCAGGCTGGATTGCAATGGTGTGATCTTGGCTCACTGCAACCTCCACTCACTGCAACCTCTGCCTCCCAGGTCCAAGAGATTCTCCTGCCTCAGCCTCCTGAGTAGCTGGGATTACAGGCACCCACCACCATGCCCGGGTAATTTTTTGTATTTTTAGTAGAGATGGGGTTTTGCCATGTTGGCCAGGCTGGTCTCAAACTCCTGACCTCAGGTGATCCACCCGCCTTGGCCTCCCTAAGTGCTGGGATTACAGGAGTGAGCCGTTGCGCCCAGTCTTCAAGTCAATTCTCTTAAAGCTGATATTTCAACTGTAGAGCCGTAATTTTATCTCTAATTCACCTGATTCATTTACCTATTTCATGCATTACTCTTTTGGCATAATTTCCAATGTAGGGGGAAAGAAGACTGGTAGTGAATACTGCATTACAATGATCAAGGACAGGATGATGGGGCTGGGCCCAAGAGAGAAATAAAAGGGCACAGACACTGAGTTGTATATTACACAACATTCTGTATATTATTCCAGGATTTTGATGCTGAAATAATGGCACTGCATTTCCACAGGCCAGCCTTTCTCCATTTCCAGTACATTCCCTGTAGAAATTGAGAGCGAAAGAGGATTTGAGAACATCTAACCACAACCTTGATTTTTTACAGAGGCCCAGAGCAGTTCAACAACTTGCCTACTGACACTCAGTAGTCTGTTTGAAAGAGAGAAGCTAAAATCGAAGTCTCCTGATTACCAGGCAAGTGCTATTTCCATATAACATGCTGTCTATCTTTTCCCCTTGACTGAGTCACCTCAATTGCATTGAGTATGGTGATATGAAGTCACTCTTGGCAAAGGCCAGGTAACTCTCCTCATTCCTGAGCCCAGAGTACATATCCCCAGTACTTATCTGATTTATCAAAAACTCAGTGGCTTTAGAGATGGATAAGAGTTGGTGGTAGGAGGAATAATTCTTCCCCCGCAATACATCCACATCCTAATCCCCAGAACCTGGATATGTTCAGCTACATGGCAAAATGGAATTAAGATTGCTTAGAATTAAGGTTGCCAATCAGCTGTTCTCAAAATAGGAAGATTATCCTCGATTATCCCGGGGCCCCATTGCCATCACAGAGTCCTTAAAAGTGGAAGAAGAAGGCAAAAAAAAAAAAAAAAAAAAAAAAAAGGTGATGCTGTGTAAGGAGGACTCAACTATTGCTTCTGGCTTTGAAGAGGGGAAGGGGCAAAGAGCCAAGGAATGCCAGCAGCCTCTAGAAGCTGGAAAAGGCAAGGAAAGGCAAGGAAACAGATTCTCCCCTAGAGCCTCCGGAAAGGAATGCAGCCTGTCACCCCTTGCTTTTAGTCTATCTATTTCAGATTTCTGACTTCAGAACTGTGGGATAATATATTTACGTGGTTTTAAGCCATTAAGCTTGTGGTAATTTGTTACAGCAACTGTAGAAAACTAATACAGAGTTGAAATGACTGCTCACAAATCCATCACAGGTTAAAATGCTGTGCTGTTACAGGGAAGATGTGGCACCATTCTCTCACAGGCTCATCTGACTACTGACCAGGTCTGAACCTGGTCTTGTCTACAGTGGTTGACATGGTTTGGCTGCGTGCCCACCAAATCTCATCTTGAATTGTAGCTCCCATAATTCCCTTGCGTCATGGAGGGACTCAGTGGGAGGTAAGTTAATCATGCGGATGGTTTTCCCCATACTGTTCTCATGGTAGTAAATAAGTCTCACAAGATCTGATGGTTTTATAAATGGGAGTTTCCCTGCACAAGGTCTCTTGCCTGCCGCCATGTAAGACAGCCCTTTGCTTTTCCCTCAACTTCTGCCATGATTGTGAGGCCTCCTTAGCCATGTAGAACTGTGAGTCCATTAAGCCTCTTTCCTTTTAAATTACCCAATCTTGGGTATGTCTTTATTAGCAGCATGAGGACAGATTAATATAGTAGTGAAATGAGAGGAACAATATCAACGAGGTACAATATTTCCTCTCTCTCTCCTTCCTCTAGCCTCCCAAACACATGGCTGATGCTGCTTCTCTTGTACTGTAATAATCTGAACAAAAGGCACGGGTTTTAAGACCACAATTTGTGCATCTTTTTAACCCCATAGACTAACATAATGCTTGGCATACAGTAGGTGGTCAGTAAATCTTTATGGAGCTGAAATGCATGACAAAAGGGAATGGCCTGTGTCTTCTGCACTTCCCCTAGAGATATGTGCACAGAACAGAAATTTTTAAAAGGACTTCTACCTAACTTTTGGTGCATTCAAAAGTTTTTTGTGGCAGAATGAGGACTTGGGAAAAGGTGTAACTGCATGAAAGGTAGAAAATCATGGCCTTTGATGTATTATAAAATTCTTTAATGACTCATCTTCCCAGCTGCCCAACAACAAATGAAGATGTATTTTCAGTCCTGGTTGACAGGCAGCGTTGGAAGTCCAAACTATTGTTGCCACAGTGGAACAGCTTGTCACAGCAGCATAATTTATTCTCTTTCTCTGAAAGCCTGGCACAAGATTTGCAACTGAAACTGCTTTTGTTTAAGACTCAACTAATGCTGCCAACCAAGCCAAAATGTGTAGTCACTGTGTGTGTCTGGCTGCATGTTAATTGTAGCAATGTCCTCAGGTGACACCTGAAAGGCTGGACGCCACGTCAGAGTCTTTGCCAGTTGTCCTTTCTCCCATCCTTTCCTACTGGCAGTTTCTGGGATTATGCCGTTTCATTTCTTCTTTCTTTCTCTTCTCCCTACCCTAGAGGATTCCATTTGTTCTGATTGCCATCCAGTCTCTTGCTTTTCTGCAGACCAATACTGTGGGCATGAACCTCGTTTTAGTCCATGGCTGAGTGCCAGAAGAGTTGTAAATGGCTGAAATCTTGCAAACAAGAGCATTTTGAATGCAAAAAGGAGCACGTGGCATAGGGGAATTTGGTCTAGATCCGTCCCCATTTGTCAAGGTCTCCTCTGCTAGCATCTCCTCCCGGAAGCCTCTCTAGAATTTCTGCCAAATGATTCTCCGTGCACAGGGCTTGAGTTGCAAGTTTTATTGGCATGTGTCGTATGCTGCTACAAATTATAGCTTTCTGTTGTATCCTCCCTTCAAAATGTAAACTTCCTGAGGGCAGGACATATATGCTATTTTATCTTTTTCTCCTCTAATTTCCCGGGAGAATAGTTTGCATGAGGAACTAAGCCCATGTTTGATGCATTAAAGCTATACAAAGGCTGGGTGCAGTGGCTCACACCTGTAATCCCAGCACTTTGGGAGGCCAAGGTGGTCAGATCACTGGAGGTCAGGAGTTCAAGACCAGCCTGGCCAGCATGGTAAAACCCTGTGTCTACTAAAAATACAAAAATTAGCCAGGCATGGTGGTGGGTGCCTGTAGTCCTAACTATTTGGGAGGCTGAGGCAAGAGAATCCCTTAAGCCCCGGAGGCAGAGGTTGCAGTGAGCTGAGATTGTGCCACTGTTCTCCAGAGAGAGACTCTGTCTCAAAACGAAAACAAAAACAAAAACAAAAAAACAAACAAACTGTGAGGTAGGTTTCACTGCAAAAACATTTCAGTAAAGACATGAAGGAGGTAAGGGTGTTAATCATGCAGTCTCCTGGGATAAGAGTGTTTCAAGCAGAGTGAGTAGCAAGGGCAAAGGCCCTGACTATTCAAGAGACAGCAGGGAAGCCAATGTGACCGGAGTGGAGGGAGAAAGTGAGAAGGGAAGGCCAGAGATAACGTGGGCTAGGAGGCAAACTGCAGTACTGTAAGGACTTCCGCTTTGATTTGGAATGCAATGGGATTGCCCAAAGCATGGGAAAACAGTCACAAGTCTGATCTGGTTTATCTGCCTGTGTGTTGGGCATCAGCTTTAGGGAAGTCAGGGCAGGGGCAGGATGACCAAGAAGGGTATCACAGTGCTCCAGGAGAGAGATGATGGAGGCTTGGGGCAAGGCAGGGGTGGCAGAGTGACAGATTCTGGGTATACCTTATAAGTAAAGCCAGCAGGGATTTATTGCTGGATTCAAAGTAGGACACAAGAGAAATAGAAAAGAAATCAAATCACACCAACACATTTGACAGGAGCAGGTGGAAAGATGGCACTGCCACTGACTGAAATGGAAAAGGTGGAAGAAGGGCAGGGAGGTCAGGTCGAATTACCAGCGGTGTGTTACCGGGCAAGTCACTTAACCTCTCTGAACCTGAAATTCCCCCTCTGTATTTGGTAATGTCTATTTACAGATTTGTCATAACATTCAACCAGGATAATGCGTCAGGTGGAATATTTCTTGGCATAAAGTGACTAACACTGAATATTATTATTGTCTTATAGGGCAGGATGGTGCCACAGCTGTTCTGCCTACCTGTCTCCCCTCTCCCAATCATTCTTTCTCACTTAAAGTCTCTTTCTCTCTCCCAGCACAGGGTGGATGAATCACTGCTGCAAAGTCCATTAGAAGGCACGAGTAGCTTACAGTAACTGGTGAATGAAATCCTATTTCGGGTGAAAATGACTGAAGAGTCACATGCTGCAGAGATGGTGCTAACCATATCCATGCAGGCTCTTTAACATTGATTTGTAAAGGAGAGAGGGAGGAAGTGAGGAAAATCCTCTGTGGGGTGCTGTTCCATTTCCCTCAGGCTGAGACACCTCCCAAGGGAGGAAGTTTCATTGCCTGTCAAACCCTGTGGGGAGGTTTTCATTCAAAAGTTGCTATGAAATTAAAGAAAGAAAGGAAAAAAAAAAAAAAAAAAACAGCACAGAACAGGAAAACAGGAGACAGAAAACTCCCAATACTATACCTTTAACAACTCACATTCAGACTGCAGCTTGTTCTTCGGTTACGAAAGAGGGCCTCATGAGGGACCCGCCATGCTTCAGAAAGATGAGCTCCCCCGGAAGCACAGTGGGGTATTTCAAATGAACGTTTCCTACAAGGTGCTGGATGCCAGAATAATTGTCTAGACAAGTCAAAATGTCAGGAAAATTTCAACAAATACAATAGAAATATCTTAAAAGCCATTTGTAGAATAATTGGGAGGACATGATAGCACCTGAAAGTGAAGTCAGATCCTTCCAGTACATCTTCTAGGGAACTGCATGTACCCACACGAGTGTGAGTGAGTGTGCGAGTGTGTTAATAGGTACGTGTCATTCCCTGTATCATCAATGACTCTGGAAACTAAAATAATGACAGAAATAATCATATTCTATGCTTCGGGGCAGAAATTAATTGGCTGTGAGGCCAAAAATACATTTTTTTTCTTTTATTAGGAATCACTAAAATACAGTAGACTGAAAGAAAGAATTCAGCTGTGAGGAATATTCTAACAATGAGTCTTTCATTCTTCTCCCGGTTTAGGTAATTAGTTTCTCTGCTGGTTTTTAGGAAGTCATTTGCTCCATGGAGTTGGAATGGCAAAAAATATATTTGTTGCTAACGCTCTTAATGGTTTTCATCTCTCCCCCTTGTCCCGTTAGCACCCGATCATGAGCTATACTTTCTGTTCTCCTTGCTGTAACTCTGAGCCTGGAATCCAGCTTTGAAAAATGCATTTGGTCTTAGGCAAGAACAGCAAAAAAGTTACTTGTCTGTAAAGAGCAAGATAGCAAATAGTTTTGGCTTTGCAGGTCATCTAATAATCGCTGTCACAACTACCAGACCCAGCTCTCACAGTGTGAAAGCAGCCACAGCTACCATGTACATGAATGAGCACGACTGCGTTCCAAAGAAACTTTATTTGTGGACACTGAAATTTGAATGTCATTATAATTTTTATGTATCATGAAATATTATTCTTTTTAAAATCCATTTCTCAATCATCTAAACATATAAAAATCGGCTGGGGCCGGGCGCAGTGGCTCACGCCTGTAATCCCAGCACTTTGGGAGGCCGAGGTGGGCAGATTATGAGGTCAGGAGATCGAGACCATCCTGGCTAACACGGTGAAACTCTGTCTCTACTAAAAGTACAAAAAATTAGCCGGGTGTGGTGGCAGGCGCCTGTAGTCCTAGCTACTCAGGAGGCTGAGGCAGGAGAATGGCGTGAACCTAAGAGGCAGAGCTTGCAGTGAGCCAAGATCGCACCACTGCACTCCAGCCTGGGTGACAGAGTGAGACTCCATCTCAAAAAAAAAAAAAAAAAAAAAAAAAAATCAGCTGGGTGTAGTCGCTCAGGCCTATACTCCTAGCACTTTGGGAGACCGAGATGGGTGGATCACTTGAGGTCAGGAGTTCGAGACCAACCTGGCCAACATGGTGAAACCCCATCTCTACTAAAATTACAAAAAATTACCCAGAAATCATTTGAACTAGTGAGGCGGAGGTTGCAGTGAGCCGAGATCGTGCCACTGCGTTCCAGCCTGTGCAACAGTGTGAGACTCTGTCTCACAAACAAACAAACAATATAGCAATCGTGCTTAGCTCATAGGTGGCATAAACACAGGTGGTGGCGGCTGCTCACAGGTGGTGGACTGGGGTCAGCCTGCAGGCCACCAGTGGCTAGACCCTGGTCTGAGGTGCTGCACAGCAGGATAAACTCACCCTCACCCGGCCTGGCTGTGGGAACCACTCCTGGGCTTAGCCTTGACACAGCTGAGCCCTGGGGATAAAGGGCAGTCCCTCAGTGCTTCCAACCCGACACCCTTAGGAAGAAATCTAGAAAAGGCCATGAGTTTAGTTCAGAGCCCTAAGCTATGAGATCAGAAGAGGTATCCCCAAATTGCTGCAAAAACCCTGATGCCCTTCTGAGAAAGTGGTTAGAGATGGAAACTTTCTTTCCTCCAACACTTTTCATTTCAATTTACATTTCTTGAAACTTGTCTTAAGCACCCAAAACTTATGAGACAGTTTAGGTTTGGAGAAAGCAATACAATCTTCGAGAACAGAGGAGGCACATGTGGAAGATTAACAGTGGCAGCAGACTTTGTTATAACACACAGAGAGAGGTGGGGTCTAGGTGAAAACTAGGAGGACTGCATAACTGTGCAACCACAGAATACAGCAGAGAGGATCTTGGGCCCAGGCTTAGGAGGCTTGGCCACTTACACTTCCTTTCTCTTGAAATGCTCACTCTTGTGGAAGCTAGCTACCTGAGAGAGGTCTGACTACTTTGAGACCACCATGTGTGGGAGCCCCAGTGGACACAGCCAGCTGAACATGCCTTCCAGTCATCCCACCAAGGCACCAGGCATGCGAAGCCATCTTAATCACCTCCAGTGTCACCCATCTGCCAAGTGAAAGTATCCAGCAATCCCCTTCAATATGGCAAGGAGCAAAAGAATTTCCCAGCTGAGCCCAGCCAGAATTCCCGATCCACAAAAACATGAATGATGATAGGGAAACGCTTTACTGCGTTAAGCCATTAAATTTGGGGATAGTTTGCTATAGACCATAGATAAACAGAACAGCAAGTATGAGGAGCTGTACACCTCCTACCTGCCTCCTCCATTCCCCCCCAAAAAAGTGGTAGGACTGATATTTAGAGAAGGAAAAGGTTAATAAAGGCTGAAGTTGTTGGTGAAAGGTATGGAAAAAGGAAGAAACTGGAGGCTGAGGGAGCAGAAAAAGGATGCTTTGCACAGGCAGCTTGGGGAAGGCCAGGAGAGTAGACGGGAGCAGGACTCTAGCTCAGGTAGGGGTGTACATGTATGTGTGAAGAGTGGGGTGTGGGAAGGAGGGAAATAGTTAAAAGACTCTTAACAAGGAGAGCTACTATAATGATGCAGGCAAGCCACTTTGGCTCTCAGTGAATATCATGTGCCTTGTGGCCACTCGGTAGCCTTCAGTAGTTAGTGGCAGGTGGGGATGGTAGAGTTACGGGAAGGGGGTGGCTGCAAGCTCTACCTCTGGCAACATCACTACTAATGGGATGAGATCAAGTAGCCTGTCACTTAAAAACAGACAAACATGACAACCCTAGAGCCTGTTGGTGGTTCCCAAGAGATCTTCTCCACCCTTGAAGGCATTGACCAGTACCTGGCAGCACATGCTCCACTTAACCCCCAGGCCTGTATCTGAGCCAGGTGGCAGGATTTCCCATGAAGCAAGGAGAGAGACACAGGGTCAAGGGGCTTGGACCCAAAATGCTACATTGGCCACACAGTTGCCTGGATTGCCAGTTTTCTGATCCCTCATATATGCGAGGATGCCCAGTCCCATGTCACCATGCCCACCACGCCCCACTAATTGAACACCACTAATTCAATCGATTCCAAAGTGTTTTTCAAATTAGTACATTTCACATGCACTTAGCCAACCTGAAAATCTTCATTCTGAGTATTTCCACCATTCTGAATTTTCACAATTCTAATGAGACGACTATCCCCTAATTCCGTTCTCCCACATTGATAGCAGCTTATATGTGATCGTTTGGATTTACCAGAAAATGCTTTAAGCCCCTCCTCCAACTGCCTCCTGGCAGGCATCAGGGAGAGGTGCATCCAATTCATCCTCGACAGTTGCCAAGCATCAGAACATAGTACTGAGAAGTTCCTGAAAGCATGGTATGTTGAAATACATCAAAGACTCTTAGAGCTGACAGATGGGATAACTGAGATATCGTGATGGTAAATGGTGACACAAGTTAGCAGGCCTATTTGCAAAACTGGAATTGATTCTGCCCTCTCAGTCTCTCTGGGAGAGACCCAGGATTGCAAATTTGAAAATTCTCTTGAACTCCATGATTCTAAGGGGTAAAAACTTATTTTGGGGTACTTGCACTGCACATACTCCTGGTAAGAGTGTTCTCCAATTTACGTTCTTGAAGACAAAAGACATGGAAAATCCTTTTCTGAAAACCCCACAAAGGTTGTTACAAATAGAGGGTTGCCAACAAGTTTCATGTTGACCTAATTTCTCTCTGTAAAAATCTTCTTTGGTGAGAGTACTTTCCTCTGCCCTGGATAGTAAGTTGTACTTTAAAGAAATGAACAAACAATAATGTTTAATTTTATATATAGTGGCTTTCTAATTCATTGCCCCCCAGTAACCACTCGAAGTGAAGATATTGGCTAAAAGTTTGTTCTGTATAGTTATCTATTCACATAGATTTAGTTACATACTTTAAACATTGGAAAGTGCTGCTTCAAGTACTTTAAGTTAAAATGTTTCTTAAGTTTTAAATTTTTTGGATACCAGTCCCAGCTGCTGAGAGTCCAACAAAGGTAGTCATGAGCACTTAATACATAACAAGAAAATGTAAATTCAGGATTCCTTGTTTATAATTCTGAAACTACGAAAAACTCTGAAAACAAATCTTTCTCCTAATGTGTTTGGTGAACAAACCTGACCTGAACTGATATAAGGCTACCATTGATTTTCTTTATCCTACGTAGTGTGAATGTTCATATGTTTCTCTGCAGAAATGTTAATGAGATGGATTTCTGGGTGCAGTCCCAGACTCTGCTAAGGGTGTCAGTAAACAGTGTGTACATAATGTGTCCTTTCTGAAATTAGAAACTGAGTTCCAGAACACACTTGACCCCAAGAATTTCAGGCAAGAGATCGAGCACCTACATTCACAGGAGATGGGTGACATTAGCTGTATTAGTCCATTTGGGCTGCTATAACAAAATACCACCAACTGGGTGGCTGATAAACAACAGACATGCGTTTCTCACAGTTTTGGAGACTGGAAAGTCCAAGATCAAGATGCTGGCAGATTCAGGGTCTGGTGAGGGCTCACTTCTTGGTTCACAGATGGATGGTATCTTCTGTGTCCCTCACATGGGAAAAGGGGTGAGAGGTCTCTCTCAAGCCTCTTCGATAAGGGCACTAATCCCAGTCATGAGGGCTCTGCCTCCATGACCTAATCAGCTCCCAAAAGACCCGCTTTCTAATACTATCACCTTGGGGGTTATGACTTCAACATATGAACTTGGGGGGACACAAACATTTAGACCACAACAATAGGTACGCATAAGAGGATAGAGAAGGGGGAGGTTGGAAGAGGTGTGCAGAGACCACAGCCACCATTTCAACAACCTGTGGTTAGCCAGGTTGGAGTCAAATCTCCAGGTGGTGACAAGGCTGGGTCGTCTGGAGAGTCTGCAGAGCAACAACTGCAAAGGCCAATATGACATCAGTTGACTTTCAAAAAGGTTCTAATGACCTTCAGATAGAATCTCTTACACATATAAAGATGAACTAATTTATACCTTCTCTGGACTATCAATTATACAATTATACAAGTCACAAAGTACAAATAAGTTGTTTTAGCTCAGAAACCTAGAAGGGGAAGACTGTGGACATGCCTTACAATTTGATCTGCCTGGAGTCTTTCATTTGATCCTCTCCCAGCTGTTGGGACTGCCAGCCCATAACCACCCAGGTAGGCCCTGGGTCCAGGCTGCTAACACATATCCCTAACCCAGGCAGGGGCAGTCAGAGTTGACTCTTGGGAGACAGTTTCTCTCCATTTAAAGCTGCAAATTCTAAGGGCCAGGTCAGCGTGGAGCTGCCCCAGGTCATCAATGCCACCACGGGAAGAGGACCCTCCTGAGGAGGAGCCAACATTGTGGGGGACACAGAGCTCAAGGGGAGGACAGAGACCTGATGACACAGACCCTGGATCCAGCTGTGGCTGACATATCTGACCCTTGGTCATCTGCTATGTGAGCTAAAAAATATCCACTTTTGCTTCAGCTAGTTTGAGTTGAGTTTTGGTCATTTGGGAAAGAAAATTTCACAGGCAAGTGGTTCTAAAAGTCTCTTAAATTTGGAGAATAAACATATTTTTCAGAAATGTCAACTTGCAGAAGAGAACACTTTTTAAGAATCTCTTTCTTCCTCTCTGTTATGGACTGAACTGTGTTCTCCCCATGCCCCCAAATTTATATGTTGAAACCTTAATCCCCAATGTGACTATACGTAGAGATAGGCCCTTTAGGGAGGTTAAATGTGGTCATAAGAGATGGGTCCTAATAGGTAGCACTGGTGTCTTTAGAAGAAGAGGAAGAGACGCCAGACAGCTATCTCTCTCCCTCCCTTAAGTGCACAGAAAAGAGGCCACGTGAGGACACAGTGAAAAGGTGGGATTCTACAAGTCAGGAAGAGAGGCCTTCACCTTGATCTTGGACTTTCCAGCCTCCAGAACTGTGAGAAAATAAACTTCTACTGTTTAAGCCACCCAGTCTGTGGTATTTGTTTATGACAGCCAAAGCTGACTAATACATTCCCCATAAGGTTTCTGAGGGAGCCAGCTTGACAATTTGTCATGCCGTGAGGGTCACCTTCAATCCTGTATTCTCCACCACTCTGCAAAAGGAACAGCTATGATGAGGCTGAATAGGAAACTAGAGGCTGCCTTCCAAAAACTGGAACTGCTAGAAGGTACTAGTGACTAATACAATTTAAAAAAAAAAGCAATCCAAGATGCTGCAGGTTAATGTCTTCATATTTTATATAAATCATGAGTTACAGTGATTTAATAACCTCATTTGATATCACCATGACTAAAGATAAAAATCAAAATATAATTTTTAAATATTAAGTATCATGACTCAGAAATTATCTCTATAACAGAGTCACCTTTGACATTAATTAACTAAGTAATTTGCTTTAATTCAACTGTAAAAGGAAATATTTTTCAAGTGAATTTTAGGAGAACATGATTTTGACTTTTGGCTACAAGACTTCAATTTTGAACAAGAAGTACCAAACCCTCCAAGAAATGGTTATAATATACAGAAGACGGCAAGAGAAGGTGCCTCCTTCTGTGGAAAGATCCATATTAGAATCTCAATGTCTCTGTATTGTATGGGTTTGGTAACTGGTTCATTGAATGGTGGGAATTTAAGAAGCAATTTTTTTTTTTCTCATTATTATTTTTGACATGTTCCGGTGGATCTCCATTCCCTGCAGCTGGACATCTCAGGAAGACCCCGCCATTTTCCATCACTTTCACTTGTTTATGGAAACTAAGACTCACTCATTTACTAGTGATTTCATATCAAAACTTCAATCTCATATCCAAATCAAAGTTTTCCCTCCTCCTTTTGTATGACCTGTAGTGGGGAGGGGACTGTAGCCTTTCCTTTTACCCTCCTCTTCCTCTTTCCTTCTCTGCTCCATCACTCTGCTGCCGTAGCTCTTCTCAGGTCAACACAGGGAAGTGACATCAGTGGTGAGGAAGCTGAACATCTTTTTACATCAGGTCCTGCTGTTTTCAATTCTCTTGGCTACCAAAGTCATCTGTGCAAGGCAGGCAGTCACATCCTGGGATCTTCACAGGGTGCATTTGTATTCTTCAGAGGCCCATGTGGATCCTCCATACCAAGTTCCCTAGCATGGTTGAAGAACCATTTGACCAGCCTTTTGTGAGCCCCTCCCCCAAAACACACATCTTCTATCTCAACATACATGTCAGGGTTCTCACAGTCTGGGTTGCCTCAACCCAAAGGCTACCTCTGGACAAGGAACCAGCAACAACTGCTCAAACTCTTCCTTTCCTGATGTTGCTTGGCCCCCAAAAAATGTACACATCTTTCTCTGCCAAATGGTGAAAGTTGAGCTTGCCAACCACTGAACATATTTTTCTTTGCCTCACTTTCACAGGCTGCTCTAGCAGCTTTGCATCTACCAAATACTGTATGTTGGAAGCATCTGTATATATGCGCGCAGATCCCTAAAATCAAGTCTGTGCTCCATTCTGATGAGCCTACAGGGAGCTCCGCAGGCATCCAACTGGGAAGTGAGATGTCAATTTCCCACAGTTGCCATTATGCCAATCTCTCATGGTTGCTATAACCCCAATCTCTAGATCAGAGTCCTTCTCTCTTGGCTTGGGGTAAGGGTAAGACCTCTCTTCTCTTCTCCATGGCAGTGGGAGGCAAAACGCCCCAATACTCTTTATGAGGCTCTTCACTGAGCTAACCCTCCACAATCTCCTCCTAAATCACCAGGCATCTCTAATATTGGCTAGAGCTGTGATGGGGCTGGTGGTCACAAGCCAACTTTGACATCTTTCATTAAACATTCTATATCCATGTCTAGCAGCATGTTTTAGAATATTAGATAATTATCACTCATTTTCAACTTTGGAGAATTCCTCTGATAATCGGGAAAGCCCCATCCAACATCTTCATTGCAAATTACATTTCTGGAAAATTAGCAACTCAGTGCTCAAAACATCTTACCAAACTCAACAAGTCTAGAAGCCAAAGTGGACCCTGACAAAAATATCAGTTTTACAAGGATTCACCTCTAACAGTAATGACTATTGTCACCAAATCATACAGTCTAACCATCATACTTTATACATTTAAAAGCATACTTAAAACATGTCTTTCCTGTGATACTGTTTTCTGATGAAAATATAGCTATGTAAATATTTAAATAAAATATTCTGAAATTTTTGTTTGATTAAAGAGCAATTGGAATGGATACTCTGGTAAACTACTTGCTAGGAGATTAGTTTGGAAGATTCACTACTTTTCTGAGGTTGTTTTAATTAGCTATTTGAGACTCTTGTTCATTAAGTATTTTTTAACTCTCAGTCATGATTTCAAAGTTCTAACAGTAACTTCAATGTTCTAATTCTACACTTTCATTGTAGAACAATGTTGTACACAGTACCAGCATTTTCCAATATCAATCAATCCTCTCAGGGATTCTCAGCCTTATGAAAGGTTTTGCTGAGCCTACTACAAGGATGTTGTAGAATAGGAGTCACTAAATCAGATGCCTAAATGCCAAGTAGGAAATAAAATGTAGTAAGTAAGGCAGTAGGGAATGGTGGAGACTGTGGCAAACCTGAAATCATTGCTACATTAAAAAAAAGCTGCTATGCAGTGTCAATTAATTTTGATATATAGTTATAATATTAACTGATCATCTGATTTTAAAAGAAAACTTAAAGATATAACTTTTGCAGAATCTGATTCTTTTAAATGTTGTATCAAACTTTTTAGACATCAAGCCAAAACAAAACAAAAATCCCAACAAATGGTAACATTGGTGGACTGCCAGTTTGCACCCTCTCTGTGTAGCAGACACTATAGGCTGTACCATGCAATGTCCTCTTTTGCAGACCCCTGAGGGCAGTCTCTCTCTGTTAAGCTACTAGGAAAAGGAATATTGTTCCTGTGTTCCTGATCTCGTAGACACCATGATTAAAGAAAATAAGGTTTTCATTTTCTCCTTGGCTGCTAGAGGGCACAGAAGCAAATTTGTGGCTCATTCCTAGCAAGCATATAGATCTGCACAAAAGGTACAACTTATTGACCCCATTTTAGACCCTTTACCCCCTTTTATCCCTCACCTACTTTTAATTTATGTTATCTTGCTGTATTTCATACAAACCCATAGGTCCACTTTAAACCTCTATAACAAAGCAGAGTATAAATAATCTTCACAACAAGCCCTGTGAAATAGACATTATTTGTCCCATTTGACGAATGAATAAACAGAGGCTCTAGAAAATTAACTGGCTTGATAATTAATCAAGAAGTGTGAAGACCCAAGCTTTCTCTTCTGGCTCCAAGTCAAGTGCTCCATTGACTTTAAAAACAAACAATACAGTCTCATAGTAGAGATTTCAAATTCAGATGCAATCCAGACTTGGGTACTATAGAAGCGAGAGAGTGTCACCCAAAGTCATGGCATTATAAAAGGGCACAATTCCCTAAAACACAGTGTGATCACAATAGGAATGAGGCCCCTCGCAGTTGTGCAGTACAACATGCTCCTTCTGAAGGCATTAAAGTCTACTGTATTCATAATGGCAACAAATTAATGGGCTAGATGTGGAACTGACACCCCAGTTAGAGTATCAGGCTACAGAATCTGGCCAAATCTAACATGTGGACACACTACATAAAGAATGTGACTCAAAAGAGCCTTCTAAAGATTAAGTGGTATATAGTGGTATATACCATTGCATGTCCTGGAGGGGCCCTCACTGTTATGTCATCTCCAAAATCTAGGCCATTGTGCAGTTTTATGGGTAAGACAGCCCAGATAAATCCTCTGGATTTTTCTGTAACCAAATCCCCAGAGAGTGCTCCAAACTGAATCTGCTATATACAAAACTCTGCTCTTGACCTAGAATTCAATTATGGTGTGGTTCCAATGTATGTGGATTAAATTATAACTGTATAAGAACACAGAATGTTCCCAGGTCTTAAGGAATTAGCTGTTTGAATTCAGTATTGTCCTTATTCTTAGTTTCTTTTCTTATAAACAATCCTAGAGCAGTGGTTTTGAAACTTGTTTAAGCAGTAAAACTCTTCTTTTCCACTGACTTCATGGCAGTCCAGTGCTCTGTGGCCTGGTGATACAGAGAGGAAGGTTTGTGGACTTGCCCTGGACAGGTCGCCCTTCTTTGATCAGGATTGTTGTAAATCAGCTTGGCTCTTCCTCTCTCTCCTAGAAGGTGACCAATCCTCGGGGCTCCTCAGCTATTGTCTTACTAATGAGCCTATTTTTTGCTATGTTTTTGTTATTTTATATTAGATTCAGGAGGTATGTGTGCAGGTTGGTTACATGGGTATATTGCATAATGGTAAAGTTTGGGCTTCTAGTGAACACATCACATAAACAGTGAACACTCTATCCAATAGGGAATTTTTTAACCCTCACTTATCTCCTACCTTCCTCACTTTTGGGGTCCCCAGTGACATGATCTTATACTCAGAAAACCCAAAAGCTTCCTCCAAAGTCTCCTAGTCCTGATGAACCACTTCAGGGAAGCTTCAGGATACAAAATTAACATAAAAAATCAAGTGCATTTCTATATACTAACAACACTAAAGCTGAGAACCAAGTGAAGAACTCAACCTCATTTACATGGACATGAAAATGGAAATAATGAGCCTGCTTTAATGTGACCCAAATGTTCATGGGAACCTCTAAAGCAGTTTTGAAGAATCTTAGTGATCCAAAGAACATGGCTCAAAAGCTACTCTTCTTCGGGACATATTGCCAACCAGTAATTGCCTGAGTGATTAACTATGAGGGATGTTACATCCCTAGACAAATTGAAAACATAGTGGCCCCTTATCCTGGTTTTCACAGCAACTTCTAACACCATTGGCAAAAGTCTCATTGAAGTAGAAAGCATCTTCATGTAAAAATGTTTTAAAAGCACCCCTCTTGCAGGTGCCTACCCATGTCAATGACATGTTTTTGGGGTGCACATATATATTTCAGAGGATTACCGCATGCCTCGCCCCAATCTCAACATCACTAAGTTGACAGCTGTCTGTAGTTATTTGTTAAATTCAAATGAAATTATAAAACTGAATAAAGCATAGCATATTATTCTTTACCAAGAGTGAGACTACCTTTCCAAAAATTATGACAGTGAGAGAAAGCTAGTCAGCAAAAGTAGCTCACTCCATTCTGCTTCTAACCTCCCAAGTTAACTCTTCTGGGTATAGGCCAACCTAACTATGGGAGGAATTTAGTTTGTAGTTTAATATTAAACAAGGATGATAATGGCCCTTTCCCAAAACTAACCCCCTCCTTGTTTAGGGACTGAAAACCACCCTTGTAAAACTAATGAAAAGCTACAAGGTTAGAATTATGGGAGGGGCCTGAATTGTGCTAAAAGGTAGGAGTAACTAAATGATAACCAGCCATTGTCCCCTGGCTTGCCTTTCTATAATTTCTTACTGCTCAGGAGTCATGTAGCCAGAGGTCACATGATTGGTAACGCCCCCATATTGTTCCTATAGATAACATCACTATTGTAAAACCTAAGATTGGTCTTTGAGATATTTTTCAGACTTTTGCATTCTGACCACTGCTGACTGACTCTACCTGGACCCATGACTCACACCAAGGAACTGGCTCAACTGGTCCTGTGCCCCCTACCCAGAAACTGACTCAGTGCATGAAGACCTCCATGATTTCATCTTTAACCAATCAGCAGCACCTATTCCCTAGCCCCCTGCATGCCATATTATCCTTAAAAACCCTAGCCTCTGAGCTGTTGGGGCAGTGGATTTGAGAAACGTCTCCCATTCTGTCACTTGACTGCCTAGCAATAATTACATCTTTTCTGCTGCAACACTACTGTCACAGTGCATTGGCTTTGTCTGTGCAGCAGGCAAGAAGAACCACTGGGCTGTAACAAAAGCAAGTGGTTCATTTCATTATTTAAATTTAAAAACATTTAATATGTGTTCAAAGAAGTTGCACGTTCCCAAAATCACAAAAGAAATCATAAAGAAAAGCTAGAAAAAGGGGAAACACTTTACTAACCTAAAAAGCAAAAAATGAGTATTTGAACAATACTTTCTTTGTAAGTTATCACTTAGTTCAATTCCTAGAGAATGTGCGAAACTTCTTCTATTTAGTAAAAGTGATAAAAAATGTGAAATGCATATAAAAGTTTTCCAAATTAGCAAATGCTCTTTCATATATAAAGTAAATGGTGTTTTCTATGAACATAGAGAAGTATGCAATTTTTAGCAATAGAAAATCAGCCTCTTTGAAGCCCTCATGAAAAAGTATCAACTGAATAAAGAGAATTTGTGCCACATTTTAAGCCTGCCTGAGGTATCCACAGGTCTCAGTCCATCTCTGGGAACCAATGAGAAAACAAATTCAGAGTCTGCCTAAACAGAGACTTCAGTCTAGAACGCCATTCATTTCACTCTTACTAGACAAAATGAAACATCAGTGTAAGGAATAATTGTGGTAGGTACAAACCCCCAGTATGTTGGCATCTGTCCCAGTTGTAATGCATCTTTTATTCTACGCTGTCTTCACCCTGTTTTGAGGCCCTAGCTAGAGGCCAGACAGTCCCCCTTCCTGAGCAGTCAATCAAGTTTAAACTCCCACCACTTCCCTTAAGTGGCTCTTGCACCCTGGGCCACTGTGCACCTACCCTCATTGCCCTGGGGCCAGGTACAAGACAACCAGGGACAGCCTTTATGCCCCAGAGCCCTAAGAACATTTTCAGATTAGCCAATCCTAAACCTGCATACCCTGCCTTTCCCTTTCCTTTCCCTGGAAACCACAATAAATCTGCTTCCCTACCATCCCCCATCTCCCTCTGCCTCATGCCTCACTCTGTGCTTCCACTGAGTGGCCCGGCACAGGCTGCTGTGTCTCCCCAGGGAACTGTGAGCCTCAAAACTATAAAATCCATCCCTGTTTCTCTCTCTTGATCTGCATCTGGCCTCACCATACCTCAGTCAAGGTAATATGATTAAAACACTGGTCTGTAATCTTTCATGATAAAGGAAAACTTCGGGACTAACTGTAGGTGTTGGTAGAGAAAAATGTATGGAAAGTATGAACCACTCTTTTGGTGCTAATGAGCCTGGGCCCCTGAGACGCAGACTTGTACAGGGACTGGATGTTCTCTGGCAACAAAGGGATCCTGCCTTTTGTTTTGTAGCTCCACCTAGGATTGATAGTTTGACACATGGAGGGATTGCTGCTTCTGTGATTTATTCTCCCTTGAGCATAAAGAAGGGAGAAAAGAGTCCCTGTGGATAGGAACTTTATAGAAATATCAGTGAAAATCAGAGTAGCTGCAGAGGGGTTCCTGGTAGGCTAAAATTGGACAATAATTTAAGGCTGCTGTTCAACATGTTACACAGAGAAGCAATTAACCAGACCTAGGAGAACAGGGACTGTGGAAAGGCAACTCTCAGGCATGCACTGTCAAGCAGCAGATGAGGCTTCACACGTGAAAGGGGATAAGGCAAAGGAAGCTGCGGGTCTGAGCCAACCATTGCGTGGCCCCAACCGTGCTGCAGACAGGCTGGTGATATAAAGTGATGACTTCAATGAACTTGCACTGTCACCATCAAGCAAGAGTCCAATAACTAACCCTTACACACCAGGGAGAACATGGCTCGTGCAGCATTAGGCAATTTTTACTTTTTCAAAGGCCAGGCTTGTGAATCAAACTATTAACAGATTTTAGCCACTAAAAAAATAAACTAAAAAATTATTTCAGGTGATTTCATACCTTTGAAAATATTCAAGAGCTCACGAAGTTCATTGATCTATTTGTAAAATATTTGCAGTCACGCTGTTTCACTAGAACAATCCTCCCCCACACTTATATGATAATCAAAACACCATCTTTAAGTAAATTCTGTTATCGTGGTCTACAATGCAAACATTATAAAGAAGTCAATAACACAGAATACCATGAGGTGCCCTGGGATGGCAGTGAGCAGAGGTGGTGCCCTAAAACGTAATGCCAGATAGACCTGTATCAGTAGAGGTAGGCTCAGTTATATATGCTGCGATAACAAACACCCCATACATCTTAGTGGTTTTAAACAATAAGGTTTATTTCTTAGTTACGTTGCATGTCCAGCATAGGTTGGCCGATGCTCAGCTCTCTAATGGTATCTCTCAAGACTCAGACTGACAGGGTAGCCACTACTTACACCAGTTCTTTAAATGGCTTGCATTCCACTAGGCAAAGCAAGTGCCACACCCAACTTCACTGGCCACATCCAAATTCAAGGAGGTGAGGAAGCAAAATCCTATGTCAGGGGTGGGCAAACAGCCCACAAGCCAAAGACCTGTGTTTGTAAATAAAGTTTTATTGGCACATAGCCATACCTATTTGTTTATATATCGTCTATAGCTGCTTTTGCCATAGGATTGAGTAGTTATGATACAGACTGTATATGGCCCACAAGCCTATAATATTTACCATCTGGTCTTTAAGAAAAAGTTGGCAGGTCTCTGGCCTACTGTCTAAGTTGTCTTTCACTAAGTTATGCAGCAATAACAAATAACCTTCCAATCACAGAGGTGTACACAATAAAGAAAGGTTTATTTCCTATTCACATTACATGCCAGTGGCAGATGGGCCATGGCTTTGCTTTGGTCTATCTCCACAGGCTGAAGGACTATTTCCTATGGTAATATGCCATTCTCATGGCAGAGAGAAGAGCATGGCTGAGTCACATGATGGCTCTTATAGCCTAAGCATGGATGTAGATAGTCATATCACATCTGCTCACATTTTATTGACCAAAGAAAGTCACATGGCCAAGCCTGGCACCATTTGATAGAGAAGAGAACTCCTCCACAAGGAAGCACTGTAAGTCACTGACTTTGTTCAAATGGTGACACAATTGACCATGCTTATCACAATTCCTGAGCAGTTTGGGTGGACAACACTAATGGCTGCCACAAGACCTTGAGAAGTAACCCTCCTGGGCAGGTGTGCGGGAGCAGAGGGAGTCCCCAGTATATTTGAGTCAGTTCAGTCCTTTGAGAAACCTAGGATCAAGAGTTAATAGACCATGAATCTAGAACATGTCATTGTATCTCTCTCAAAATTTTATAGAGTCCTCCTCTATAAAGAGGTAATTGGACTGCATCATTGTTTTCAACCTTTTCATGTTAATGCATTTTCAGTATCATCCCTCCCCCCATCATGACTATTGCCCTACTTTGAGTAGACATAGAGTGAGAATACGTTTTGGCTAAAACCATCATATCCATCAGTTGCAAGCCATTGTTTACTATTTCTAGAGGTAATTTTGAGAAAATTGTGAATGACAGCACTTCTCTCCTGGGATTACTAATTAACACTTGAGCAGATTTGTACAGGCTAACAGGGAGATGGGAGCAGACATGCTGGCTTTAAAGCAGTATTTCTAGAATTACAGACACCTAAATTTATACTGCAGATAGATATAATGGGATCAGTACTAAATTCACTAGGTGGTAATCATCTGTTAATCTGTATGATTCTCTGATTTGGGGCTGTCAGATTCACTATTGTATCCCAGGGTACATGTAATTGATACATAGTCGATGGTCATTAATAATTTCTAAACTAACTAATAAAAGGAATAATTGTTCAGTGGTGCTTCTAAATGATTTTTAAAAATCTTTTCTGTCAATCAAGCCCACACATACATTTGACAAAGAATGGTGGGCATATGCGAGAATCATATTACATGTTTGGCTTATAGATAATGCAGATTTGCATTCCTTAACCCTCCAGGATCTTCCATAGGTCTGAATTCCTGTACCTAAAAAGCACAAGTACATCCATCTTATCTATGGTACAAAAACTAGTCTGACACATTCTTTTTAATTCAGTTCAGAGTCTTCACTCCAATGGCATTGCTCATCTAGGGAATAAATGAGGAATTGAACTTAGTTCTCTACACTTTCAAGTTTCCCACTGGGCTAATAGTCATTAGAAAATGTATAAGGCCATAAGATTCCTGTGTTAAACAGGATTTATTTTTCTTTTCAACTTTTATCTTAGGTTCAAGGGGTTCATGTGCAGATTTGTTACATGGGTATATTGTGTGATGCTAAGGTTTGGGGTAATAAATAATCCCATTGCCCAGGTAGTGAGCATAGCAACCAATAGGTAGTGTTTCAACCCTTGCTCCCCCTTCCATGCTCCCTCTAGTAGTCCCTGGTGTCAGTTGTTCCCATATTTATGTCCACATATTCTCAATATTTAGCTCTCACTCATAAGAAGAAGATGTGGCATTTGTTGTTCTATTCCTGTGTTAATTTGCTTAATTCAAACCTCTGGACAGGCCTGTTGTGGCTCAGAAAAATGATACTCCAAAGTACAGTGCTTTGGCATACTGACCACTTTTGAATTAAAAGAAATTGGAATACCTTAGAAGTTGCTTCAGAACCAAGGACTTTCTAACCTTCTGTTTTCCTTGCTTTGAAGTGCAGGGAGGACCTCTCTCTGGAATTTCCCTATCTGATTAAGAAAACTTTTTCTAAAAGAAATGCAATAGTCTTAAACCCCCTCCCTAGGAATTTCATTAAATTAACAAGAAAGATTAACCACTAGAGAAGAAAAGCAAGTAAAATTCTGACCATATCCAGACAAACTTTTCATCTACCCCTCTGAGGACCCCTTCAGGAAATTGCCTAAGAAACTTTATCTGCATAAAAAGACAACCTTTGTTTGCTTTGTAGTTCTGCCCCTTACCCTCCCATAAATTCAGCTTCCAAAAAGAATAATTTACAAACTATTGTTTCCTCTTTGGGTCCATTAAGCTCTCTTAAAAATCATTTACAAACCCTCAATTTCAGGCATCCACCATCTCTGGCTCCTCTACAAAGACAGTGCTTTTTAAGCTTCAGCTATCTGGCCTTTCTGTGAGCCTCCTTTATTGTATGGCTTCCTTGCTTATGCACATTAATAAATGTGTATGCCTTTGCCCTATTAATTTCTCTCATCAGTTCATTTCAGCAGACTTGAACCTTCAGAGGGGGAAGGGAAAATTCTCTTTGCCCCTACAGGATCTAACCCTGGATAAAGAAAAATGAATAAATGATTGAATCCACACACTTAAAGACTATGGTCTTTGTGTCCCATCTGCTCATGTATTTGACTGTGCCATATGTTCTTAATTCTCATTGTGTTTCACAATTGCCTTGTCAAAATTTTAAAGGTAAGTACCTATCAAATTCTGAGTCAATCTCTCAGACAAGGGTTTTTTCTTTTCTCTCTCTTTTTTTTTTTTTTTGATTTTATAGGTGATCCTCTGTTTATTCAAGATTGAAACCCACTGGTCTGTATCAGTGACTATTATTTTCCAAGGCTAAATAAATGAGACAGTTTAATTTTGACAACTGAATATTTTCCCCTTCTTTCTCAGATCCTATGATTTCTTTTACCTCATAGTTATACCAGACTAAATGAACTTCTTTTTTTTTTTCTTTCTTTTTTTGAGAAACTTCTCAATGTTTTTACATCTCTTGGGATTTTTTTTTTCCCAGTGGTTTTACATGTAAAAGCCAAGAGGTCAACCCACTGAAAGGTCACTTTCTTACAAATTCAAGGTAGAAGGCTTCTAGGAAAATTTCCTTAAAAAGAATTTGTAGGAGAGTGCAACAATCATTAAACAGAAGGAAACACAGGTACTTTTTTTTTTCCCACAGTTTCTCACCCCTCTTACTCCTCACTTGAATCAACGTATCAGCTTCACCCCTTCTCTACGGCACAAATTCAAAAGGCCATAAAAAATACAATTGTAAATTGATTCTTCACTGCATTCACATTGTAGGATGAATATAAATGTCAGACAAGTCAGTCCTTTATCAGATTTAATTAGGAAGTGACGGCGTTCAGGACATGTCACCCCAACATACAACTGTAGGAAACCAGAATATGCCCATCCAAATAGGCCTCTTTGGCATGGGATTATTTTGAACGGGTTATTTTGAGAAACTGCACATACAGAAGAAGCATTGAAAAGTTACCCTTCTGTAACATAAATTTACATCTATACAGGACATCTCCATTAGTAAAAATGTCTCCTTCTCTGCACCAGGAAGAGGAAAATGTCTAACTCAGTACAGACTCTTATCAGTGCAGAAGACATTACTTAAATCTGCATAACGAACCTTGGTTTTGTTTATGATGCTTTTCCTGGCCACCTCTTCTTAACCAGGCCTTTCCTTATAACTTTCTTCTGTTTCAGCAAAGGATGGTATTTAAGCCTGAAGACTAAGACAACTTTTTTAGATCTACTCTAGAGGTTTACTCATTTCTCTGCATTATCTCCCATGTGTACAGGAAGTATACATGTTATTAAGCTTCTGTTTCCTTTCTCTTGTTAATCCATCTTTTGTTACAGGGAGTCCCAGCTAAAAATTCATGAAGAGTGAAGGAGAAAATTATTTTTTTTGCCCTACAGAAATAAGTTTTATCAGGATAAACTGCAGTTATAGCTTCAAGCCTTATTAGGAGAGAATCAAAGGAAGAGGGAGTTAATTAACATGGTCAGTAAAGTTGGAAAAAGATCCCAGCCAGATTCAGAAAGGCAAAGTTGAGCAGTGCTCATTAACTCTCAACCTGTAGGTTAAAATTACCCAGTGATCTTATTAAAATGCAGAATCTGATTCAGTAGGTCTGGGTCAGGGTCCAAGAGTTTAAATTTCTAACAGATGTCAATGGCCCAAAGATCAGGATTTTCATAGCAAGGCCAAAGAATTAACATAGAGCTAATTAATTTTTCCACTGGATTCAGTTGCAGCACATTGATTTGATTTGGAGGTAAGTAATCAAAGAAATAATTGTAAGAATATGTTTCTAAAAATCTCTGCCTTGGCCTAAGATAGACGTTCTCAAACTTTTTTGGTCTTTATACTCTTATTGAGGGCCTCAAGGACCTTTTGTTTATGTGGGTTACATAGAGTGTATTTGCTGTATACAAAATCAAAACTGAAAAATTTAAAAATATGTGTTTACGAATTTATTTAAAATTAGCAATAAACTCATATGTTAACATAAATAGGAAATTTTTATGAATTATTACTCTATTTTCCCAAACAAAAAACTCTGTGAGAAGACATTCTTTTTACATTCTTTGCAAATCTCTTTACTCTCTGGCTTAATGGACCACAGCTGGCTTCTCATATCTGCTTCCACACTCAATCTATAACGATATTACATGCCACATAGTATCTGGAAAATGCCTTGATACACTTAGGAGAGAGAAAAAGGCGAATAATGTCTGGGTCATGTTACAAAAATAATTTGACCTTACAGATGCCCTGGAAAGGTCTCTAGGACTCTTGGGAGTCCCTGGATCATATTTTGAGAACTGTTGGCCTAAGATAGGGAACACAAATAGAGATGGCTTTCATTGACATAACTGAGAGAATGCTTAATAGCTCTTCAGTGAGTACCTCTTTAGGGTTGTAGAGTCACTGTTTTAGTCTGTTTTGTGTTGCCATAACAGAATACCACAGACTGGATAATTAATTAAGAACAGAGATTTATTTCTCACAGTTCTGGAGACTGGGAAGTCCAAGGTTGAGGGGCTGGCATCTGGTGAGGGCCTTCGTGTTGTGTTATCCCACAACGAAAGGCAGAAGAGTAAAACAGTGCACAAGAGAGTGAGAGGAAATGGACCAAACTCATCCTTTTCATTAGCAACCCACTCTCTGGATAACTAACCCACTCCCAAGATAATGGCATTAACCCATTTATAAGGACAGATCCCTCTTGACTGAATTACTCTTTAAAGACCCCACCTCCCAACACTGTTGCACTGATATTACATTTTCAACACATCAACTTCGAGGGACACATTCAAACCACAGAAATCAGTATTTTATGGTGAAACCAGAAATTAACTACTCGTGTTGATTTCACCTATCTCTCCTTGTGTGCCTTTGGAGTGAATGCCTAGAGCAAACACTATTTCCTTGAAGAAAAGCAATTGCATTTGGTCACTCAGACCAAAGTTCTAGAAAAACCTGATTTTAAATGAGCACATAAAGTTATGAGAGGATAATGAAGTCTGTAGGAGTAGAAGAGATGTTTTTGAAGGATTTGAGCTGGTTACTACAGAGTATACATTTTAATGGGATACTTCCATTAGTTGTGTTTGGGAAGACACAAAAGAAGAAATATAAGGCATAACCCCAACTTTCAGGGAGCTTACATTCTATCTTGGGGAAAAAAAATATTAGAAAAAGTCTAAGCTGGCATACCATCATGTGCTACATTGTATGGAAAACTATAATGTGCTAGAAGAATTCAGAGAAGAAAGAAAGGAGCTGGAATTATCATAGCAAGTCTTCACAGAAGTTATTTTAGGCTTTTAGAATAACTTTTGAAAACATTCTAGGTGCAGGAATGAGGGAGGAAGGAGAGGAAAGAGCCTGGGCAGGTGTGCAGGAACAGAGGGAGTCCCCAGTATATCTGTCAGCCAGAGAGGGTCATTTAAGCTCTGCACAACAAAATTGTCTTCAATAATTTTTTTTTTTTTTTTTTTGAGATGGAGTCTTGCTTTGTCGCCTAGGCTAGAGTGCAGTGGCATGATCTTGGCTCACTGCAATTTCTGCCTCTCAGGTTCAAGCGATTCTCTTTTCTCAGCCTTCCAAGTAGCTGGGACTACAGGTGCCAGCATGCTCAGCTAAGTTTTGTATTTTTAGTAGAGATGGGGTTTTGCCAGGTTGGCCAGGCTGGTCTCGAACTCCTGACCTCAGGTGATCTGCCTGCCTTGGCCTCCCAAAGTGTTGGGATTACAGGCGTGAGCCACTGCACCCAGCCTTCAATAATATTCTTAAAATAATAGTAATAAAAGCCAAAAAATAATGGCAAACATAAAACATAGTCTTTTATTAAATTTTGTATACACATTCAAGTCAGTTAGAAAATTATTACAGTACAAAAAAGGTAACAAAGTAATGGATTAATAATTTTTAATTACATTAAAGTATTTCTCTTAAGGGAGAAGAAGAACATAAAAAAAACACTTCCAAAGGATTAAATGCCACAAGGTTAGAGAAAGATCTGCACACAAAACTGCAATAAGGCAAGCTCTGCCAATTTATCCTCAGAATTGTTGTATTACCATTGTTTATTTTGAACCTACTCTTTAAACATAGGACTAGGTAGTATCACAGGGCTTAGAGACACAAACTGTGCTGGCAGCAAACTCAAATGATTCCAACCCTTATGAACTGACACTCAGCTGCCTGTAGGAAGCCAATGGGTCAACAATCATTATAGCGATTGTTTATAACTTACCACCAAAAGGATTTTCTGGGGAGGAATATTGTATCACTGATGATAACGTAGCAGGACGAGCCGCAGACAAAACTCCTCAGACACCGAGTTAAAGAAGGAAGGGGTTTATTCGACCAGGGGCATCGGCAAGACTCTTGTCTCAAGAGCCGAGCCCCCTGAGTGAGCAATTCCTGTCCCTTTTAAGGGCTCACAACTCTAAGGGGGTGCGTGTGAGAGGGTCATGATTGATTGAGCAAGCAGTGGGTACGTGACTGGGGGCTGCATGCACTGGTAATTAGATCGGAACAAAACAGGACAGGGATTTTCACAGTGCATTTCTATACAATGTCTGTAATCTATAGATAACATAACTGATTAGGTCAGGGGTCGATCTTTAACTACCAGGCCCAGGGTGTGGCGCCGGGCTGTCTGCCTGTGGATTTCATGTCTGCCTTTTACTTTTTATTTCTTTCTTTGGAGGCAGAAATTGGGCATAAGACGATATGAGGGGTGGTCTCCTCCCTTAATAAGGTTCAAGACATACTACCTCAAAATATGGTGACTTGGAATATTGAATATTTTAAGTTGAAGGCATTTGGAAAACAGCATGTATAGCAAAGATTGTCTGATCTTTCCCTGAAGCAGATCGCGTGAAAGGTGCCCTCGCTATGCCTGGAGGAAAACAACATCTTTCTCTCCAAACACAAAGGGATGGCAAGAGGAATGCGAACATACAGACCTTGTTGTTTCTCCCAGTTGACGATCTTCGGCTCATACTTTTTCTGTCCCAATGCATTTCTCCATGACTCTCCACTCTTCACCAAAGCTAGCATAAAAACTCCCAGTTTACCTGCTTCTTCAGGTCTTCATTTCCCTGTGAAGATTCCCATGCCACATAAAACTGGCATTCAACAAACATCTGTGATTTTCTCTTGTTACTCTGTCTTTTGTTACAGGGGCCCCAGCCAATGAACTTAAGATGGGTAGAAAGAGGAGATGTTTTTCCTCCCCAGCGCTGACATTATTTAGAATTGTTGGAACACGGTGATAATAAAAACAAGACTAGCCTGGCCAACATGGTGAAACCCCGTCTCCACTAAAAATACAAAAATTAGTGGGCAGTGGTGGTGGGTGCCTGTAATCCCAGCTACTCAGGAGGCTGAGGCAGGAGAATCACTTGAACCCGGGAGGCGCATACTGCAGTGAGCTGAGATCATGCCACTGCACTTCAGCTTAGGCAATAGAGTGAGACTCTGTCTCAAAAAAACAAAAAAGACCAATTTTTAGTTGATTTTAATATTGTTTTAAGACTTTTGCAGACAATGCACCTCTTATTGCCTGTATCGGGAGCCAATGGCATACATGGTCTTAGCTTGGTCCCCACCAAAGACTTGGGAATGGAAGAGAAGGCAAGCTTTTGTTATAAATGTCGGGTGCAGGGATAGGGGAGCTTGGTCTAGGCTCAGCAATAGGTCTCTCTCTTTTTTCTCTTCATTTACCCTGTGAATAAGTGGCTCCTGGCATGAGGGAAGGAGCTAGCAGCTATGGTAGGGGGAACAACTGTCCTTGGAATAACTTCACAGTCTCCACTGGGAGGCAGAAGGGATGACACTAAGATCAGGTGCAGCCACATCCATTCTCCCTGGGAGACAGGGAAATGTTGGAAGCCCAGGCTAAGGTATAGATAGCATCATAAAGTAGTGGGCTATGATATCATCCCCGTGGTAGCCATTTTTTTGGTGAAGTAGAAAGTATGGGCTGTTTGTTCAGAGAGAGGTAGACAGGGTTGACATTTGAGAAAAGCTACAAAAGTCTGAAATGGAAAATCTCCACAAAAAAAAAAAAAAGTTAGACAAATAAAAAACAAAAGCATAGGGCAGGGGCTGGGACTTCTCCCAGAGGTCTGACTGATAACTTTCCTTGCCTCCCACTCTAGCTTTACTCTGTTCCCTGTGCTATCACTCTTTGGTCATCATTATCTCTCAGGGAGTAAACAGAGCCTTCGGGATCTCAGGTTAACTCTGTATGTCTAGCTGTTCTGAGGGTAGACTGCAGGGACTTTTCCAGCTTGCTAAATATAACTGCTGTTTCTATCTTCTGTATATAATTAGAGTCACTGATCCAGGCCAACAAAAATATTGAGGAATAAAATTCAAAGTAAAGCTCTAGCAAACCTTTGGAGAGTAACATTTCTGGTCCCTGATTTCCCAGGCTGTTATTTCTCTAACAGAGTGAACTGTATTCCCTTTATAGCTTCCTTATAGCTCTAGAACTTAAAAGTCGCTTTGTCCCAGACCGAATAGCTGAATCGGTGACAAGAGATACAGGGTTATGAAGGCAGAGAGAAAAAAAAAAAGATGCTTTTCCTAGAGAACGTAGGAAATGTTTCAGGGCCCCCATCCCCATTAAATAAAAGGAAACAAGGCTGTTCACTGAGAGCAGTGCATTTTGCCTTCATATTAAATCTAAATAAAAAGGAAAGAGTTTATCTGGTTGAAATAGAAATATCCTTTTACCAAATGATTTATGCCTTTAAGACTAGCAAAAGACTGTGCGAAGAGTTGGAAGGCAATAAATATCTGTAGCAAATATGCAATGGAGAGACCCAAATGAATTGCTTTGTTATGTATAATGAGCCTTTGTTTTGAGGTATGTAACCCATTTTCTCACTTGTCATGCTTTTCAATTATGTCTCTCACGCTGTATTATCCACAAAGCTGCCAAGGGATGTTTAAATCAAGGGTGGCTACAAAAGTCAAGATTCAAGGAACTGAGATTCAAGGAACTGAAATTTGTCCGAATAATATCTGTAGAAAACTATTTCCAAGGTGAATATCAAAATATGGAGGAATTAATCTAATTTTCCATTCCTGATATTTATGACTATTTATCCCAAATAGTGTAACTCAGAAGTTTTAAACATGTTCCATGACTGTGGCTTGAAAGAAGTGAAGTTGGAAGGCCGGGTGCAGTGGCTCACGCCTGTAATCCCAGCACTTTGGGAGGCCGAGATGGGTGGACATCAAGTCAGGAGTTCAAGACCAGCCTGACCCACATGGTGAAACCCTGTCTCTATTAAAAATACACAGAAAAATAGCCAGGTATGGAGGCGCACACCAGCTACTCAGGAGGCTGAGGCAGGAGAATTGCTTGGACCCGGGAGGCAGAGGTTACAGTGAGTTGAGATTGCACCACTGTACTCCAGCCTGGATGACAGAGCGAGACCCCGTCTCAAAAAAAAAAAAAAAAAAAAAGAAAAGAAAAGAAAAGAAAAAAAAAAGAAATGAAGCTGGAAAAATACTGTATCAAGAGATATGTTTAAATAATTTTTGAAAACCACTACTATTCACCCTTGCCCATACAGTAGTGACCACTTCTGCCTAATTTGTCTTCTAAAAATAGTTGTCAGTTCCAAACAAATATATTCATATCTATAATAAAAATTATCCTTGTGACAGTTCTTTATCTTCTCCTTTTCTCCTCCTGTATCATCCCTTACTGGTAATTTATCTGTCAAAAATGGCAGAAAACACCGTTATTACTAATATTCAATACATTTCATGATGAAAAATGTATCTATTATTGAGCACATTTATTTGTGACGTTAAGATAAATAGAAAGTATGGGGATGCACTTGGACACTCAGAGTCTTTATAAAGGTTATTTTAAAGTGAAAACATTTGAGCTGCAGAAGACGCAGAAAGAAATCTTATCTGAACTTCCCTTATCTGACTATAGCAGAGCCTCCCAAAAATACAGCTGCCATTAACTCCCCTCAAAGGCAGTTTCCTCCTAATTTAGCCGCCATGAAGACATATTTCCTATTCCCATTATCACTGAAAAGCCCAAGAGCACCTTCATGCCTTCCCCCTGAATCCCTAATTGCCCCCTTCACTTTTGTTAAGTTGGTATATAAACCCTAATCTCTGGCTAGTTGGTGGGTTACTCATTACTGAGCAGCTCTCCCATGTATGGGTAAATAAATGTTGTCTTTTCTCTTGGTAATACGGCTACTGTCAGTCAATGCGTAGCCCCTCAACTACTGAATCCAAGTTGAAAAAGAACTCTTTCAGCTCCAAAAAGCAAAATGAAGTGTTGAGATAAAATAGGTCACTATTTGATGTTCCAGCATTATCTCATTCAAGTTTCCAAATTCAAAAACTATAAAGTGAGCAAGTTAATATTATTATAATTGTATTAGATATAGTAAATGGCATGGCTGCAGTAAGAGACACACTCTGGAACGTTTCTAGTGGACTGGAAATTGGCATCATTTCCTGGAAAGCAATTTTTCAGTATATATCAATAATTTGAACAATGTTCATGCCTTTAGGCATAAAATTTACATGGCTAGGCATTAAATAGGTAATTAGAGATGCTCTCAAATATTTATTGAAAGAGCTATCTAGCATACCAATATCTATTATTTGCAAGGACAAAAATTATAAATAACTTAAATGTCCAATAATAATCACTTTATAAAATGTTAAGGGATAAAATCAAACTATAAAACTGTGTGATCTAAACTATGTTTGATATATGCTTGGAAAGGCATCTGAAAGGAACTACATCAAAATGCCAATAGATGTTTTCTATAACCTGGAGAATTATGGGCAATTTTTGTTCCATCTCAGAATAAGAGAAAAAAAAAAAAGGAATTAAAAAAAGAGTGAGAAAGACAGACCAAGCTGTAGGTAAAAGAACCAAAATGCACCATAATTACCTATGAAACCATTTAGCAACTATTGTCTGGAGAGTTGGATCAGAAGACAGAAAAGGATTTAAAGTATTTTCAGAAATAAAGCACATGGTGGAAGGGGTTGTTAACATGCACATGGACTTGTTTACACCTATATTTGATCAACATTATTTGAGTTTCCATTTTTTATACACAAAATGCCAGGTTTTTTCTTTTCCTTCTCTGTCTGCTTGCTCTCATAAAAGGCATAAGTTTTTTTTTTTGAGAGAGTCTCACTCTGTCACCCAGGCTGGAATGCAGTGGTATGATCTCAGCTCACTGCAGCCTCCGACTCCCTGGCTCAAGCAATTCTCCTGCCTCGGTCTCCCGACTATTGGGATTACAGGTGCATGCCACCACGCCCAGCTAATTTTTGTATCTTTAGTAGAGACGGGGTTTCACCATGTTGGCCAGGATGGTCTTGATCTCCTGACCTCGTGATCTGCCTGCCCCGGTGCCTGGCCAAAGGCATAAGTTTAATTGTAGGAATTAGTTACAAGTTATCAGTGAATGGGTTAAATATTTAAATACTAAACCACATTGTTAAATATGTTATAGAAATTTCTGCTGCAAACCACGTAGAAAATGTCTCAGTAAGGAGAGAAAATAACCATCAGATACTTTTCAAATGTACCTAGTACTGGAAATAAAAACCCCAAACTCTTCGTATATTGCGAAGGAAGCTTAAATGTTTATTTATCTCTAATTTTAATATACAATTTGAAAAATTCCCTGAGGTACTGCCTACTCCTATAAATTTATAGAAGCATAATTACTAACAATAGTAGAGCCAAGAATTAATAATGAGGCTATAAACTTAATTAACAGCAACAGTTACCAAATGAGTGGCACTTTAATAGCTCCAAGAGTCACTTGAAAGCTTTACACTGCGGCTCAGCTTCTATGCTGTGTGCCCTGAGTAACATGGCTCTCCATCCAAATGAAAGTCACTGCTGATAGCCAAGAGGCATAATCAGAGCTGCATTTAAACATCAGACTTGCATTTAAAAATCCCCCCACCCCGATTAACTCACAGTTGACTTGCCTACTCACTGGTTTACTATCAATGAGGATGAGAGATCAGGGAGATTAGGATCAAGGCTGGAGCTCTAACCACATAAGTGTGGAGGCAGCAAATCATATTTATTCAAAGGATTCCCTCAAACTGAAAACTCAAGAGTCCGGTGGAAATGCCATCGTTACAGGGTGGGGGTTAGGGGAAGGACACATGGACTCTTGTACCTCTCTAATGTGATCTGGGTTTTATGTTGAAACCTTCACCATCCATAGTGAGCTTTATGTGTGTGTGTGTAGATTCATGTTAGGACACCCTCAACAGTTACTAGTTAATATATGAAGCACCCTAAGCAGGAAGTACCAACACGGTGGTGTTAGTGAGCATTTGAAAGATCCCAAATGGTATTTATATTCCCAGAGGTGGCCTTACAAAAGCTTCTAACTCTCCTACCTGAATCTGCAACAGAGTTCATTAATTAGTGTAAAGGGATATTAGAAATTATTTTCAATGGTCAAATGAAAGCTATGAGAGATGTGTGGGTTGGCTAGAAACCTCAAAGTTTCCATGAAAAGGGTGCTGGGCTTAACCAGCCTAACAAACACTTTCAGAGAAGGGTGGAGGCCCAGAACTTCATTGACACCATTGTCCCACCGCTTCCGAAAAGACTCTGTCCTCAAGAAGCAGCTTCCTGATCCTGCTGTCAAATCACTGTGTCAGGAGAGGTGCTCATTATGTTACAGGTAGTTAGGCATGAGCGGGGCAGGAGAGGGCTCTTCTCCCCCACCCACTAGGAATGTCAGGTGACGGTCTGACAATTATCACACTGCCTCTCTAAAAATGATAATTCAGCAGCCAGTGCAAGGGTGCCAGGGAGAGACAATCTCCTGATGATGCACATCTGTTAACATGAAAGTGTTAATTGAATACAGGTGCCAGGGAGAAGCAACTTCCTGGGCAGGTGCATTGAGAGACAAAATGGCAAAGTATGACCTCCAGGGGCACACCACCAGAAAAGGGAAGAAAGCCGCAGATGGGCATGCATACAACTTCCTAAATACACTGTGTGTGCACAATTCCCAAAGGTAAGGAGGGCTCTGTGCATGCTGGCAGCTCACCCTGCGGGAGGAATCACGGGAATCCTAGAAAGTCCTAGCATCACCGTTAATCGGGGCTCTTGACCTTCAGATGCTCACTTGGGTCTCTTCCAAGTAAATTTTCCTTTCTTTACTGTTCTAAAGCCTTTTAAAATACACTTCCACTCCTGCTCTGAAACTTACTTCAGTCTCTTTTTCTTGTTATGCCCCTCCATTGAATTCTTTCTTCTGAGGAGGCAAGAACTGAAGTTGCTGCAGATCCACATGGATTTGCTGCCAGTAACTCGGACACCTTCCACTGGTAACAACTGGACTGCCTAAACCACGGATGCCAACAACCGGACTGCCTAAACCATGGATGCCAACAACCGGACTGCCTAAACCACGGATGCCAACAACCGGACTACCTAAACCACGGATGCCAACAACCAGACTGTCTAAACCACGGATGCGGGACTACTTGAGTTTACAGAACAGGTTGTATGAGTGTTTTGGGCATGGTGTATGAATCTCCTTGTTAATAAAAGTTTCTATGTGTTGCAGAATCAGGCTGGAGGTTGGTTTTCATGATCCCAGAGCAGTTTGGAGTGACAGTAGAGAAAGAGAGACTCAGGAACCTCATGGCTGACTTCTCTGATTGGAAGTAACTGAGAGCCACCAATCAAAACTATGAGATTGGCTTAGGTCACTTTTCAATAACTCCCTCTACAGGCCCTCCCTGCTGCCACTCCCCTCACCCCAATATATACACACTGAGGAAACAAGATGTAAAAGGGGAAAATATCCATAAATTCTGGTGATCAGGAGCTTAAATAGAGCTAAAGTACAAACCCAAGACTCTCAAAGACTGTAACTGTGGCACAGAGTAATGCTTGAGGGGAGGGGAGGATGTACAGTACACATACCTTCAGTTTGGCCCTGAGATAGTGATACAGACAGGAGACAGGGAAATACTGGGTAGAAGAGGGCAGTTTCCTGGCAAAGGCCCCACCCTCAAGCCTGGAAACCACGGCCCTAAATTAGAACAGTTACCCCTGTTTTCCCACCCAAATGTTACTTTTTTGGTCCACCCAGCTCCCCCTCTCCTGTGCCCATATAAACCTCAGACCTTAGCTGGCAGAGAGACAAGCAGCTGAACATCAAAATGAGAAGAAGCAACTGAGTGTCAGAAACTACAAACAAATGTGGCTTAACTTCAGACAGAACAACTTTGGAGAACGCCAAGCTTCAGACAGATCACCTTCTTCCTGCACCATCCTCTTTCCACTTCCTCTCCCGGAGAGCCACTTCCACTGCTTAATAAAATCTCCATATTCACCATCCTTCAAGTCTATGTGACCTGATTCTTCCTGGATACCAGACAGAAACCCAGGTACCCAGAGGGCAAGGTGTAAAGGCCTGTCACCCTGACTCTCCACTGAGCTGGTTAACACTTAGCTATCTGCAGACAGTAACTGCTAAGAGCATTGTTTGTAACACATGCCCTTGACGGCTCCAGAGGTCGCAGACAACCCTGGATGCTGCCGTTGAACGGTATGGGGTTCATTCCTGCCACACTCGCCCCAGCTCCTGTACCTGCTCACCTGCATGCTCCCCCTCAGGCAGGGGGTTTGAGCATGGTGGCCGTCAATAAGTGAGCCACGCCCCTTTTGTGAGTCCTGCAAAGGGGTCAAGGGAACTCTCCTGTCTCAATAGCAAGCAGTCAGACAGCACAGGACTAGGAGTTAGGAAACCTGGGTTCTAGTTTAGCTCCAGCAATTAGCAAGTACCTAATGTCTCAGCTTCCATTGTGTGGATTGCCTCTGCCTCTTCATCAGGTCGTTACAAAGCTCATCTGAGAGCAGATGAGGAAGAAAACGTCAGGTGTACTGTAAAACCCAATATGTCATGTGGGTTTTGTGCCAGGGCAATATATATATTCATTGAGTACCTACTATGTGTAGGCTCTATGCTAAGGCTACATATTCCAGGAGTTTCAAAAGTAAGCAGAAAGCTTATGCCTACAAAAAGACTTGCATAAGAACGTACACAGCAATTTTCTTCATAATAGCTGCAAACAGCCCAGGTAACTATCAATAAGTAGATTAAAAAATTGTGGGATATTCACACAATGAAATATGACTCAGCACTAAAATGGGTACAGATTACTGACATATGCAAACAAAAATAGATGAACTTCAAAAATGTGCTGCGTGAAAGAAGGCTCATGCAAAGCAGTATGTATTGTATGCACTTATCCCAAATAGTACATACTATATGATTCTAGAACTGGATGCAGTTTTAGGGAAGACTAAAGTAATCCACGCTGAGAAAAAAACCAGAACATGGGTTCCCTCTGCGTGCAGGTAGGGTGGAAACTGACTGGAAAGAGGCACTAGCATCATCATTCTGGGTGATCTGGGTGATGAGAATGCCGCCGCCCCGTCTGGGAAGCGAGGAGGGCCTCTGCCGGCCGCTGCCAATCTGGGATGTGAGGAGCGCCTCTGTGCAGCTGCCGCCCCGTCTGGGAAGTTAGGAGCACCTCTGCCTGGCATCCCATGACCATCTGGGATGTGAGGAGCACCTGTGCGAAAGCTGCCACCCCATCTGGGATGTGAGGAGCGCCTCTGTCCGGCCCCGCCATCTTGTGGGAAGTGATGAGGGCCTCTGCTCGGCCCCTCCACCACCTGGGAACTGAGGAGCGCCTCTGCCTGGCCGCTGTGCAACCTTCTAAGCGTGAAGTGACAGCCTTGTGTGTGATCTTTCTGCCTTCCCCAAGTTTTCATTTTCGACATTAAAGTTTACTTTTTAATTAAAAGTTTTAAATAGGAGGGAAAAAAAGAATGCCTGTACCTTAGCTTGGGATTGGCATTACACTGGTGTATACATTTGTCAAAACTCATTGAATGGAAAGTTTAAAATGTGTTTATGTTGCTGTGTGTAAATTTTACCTGAAATATATATAAACATTGAACTCAATAATACGCATGCTGAACTGTTCAGTGGTGAAGTGTACTGATTTCTGCAATTTAATTTAAAATACACCAAAAATAAGATGAAGAGAGGGATGAATATATGGATAGCCAGTGATGAAGCAAACAAAGCAAAACATTAATTGTGAAAAGTAGGTGATGGGTGCAGAGGACCCACTGAACAATTACTTCAGATTTTCTGTTTGTGTGAAAATGATCCTAAGAGAAAGTTGGGAATATCCCTGACCACCCTCTTCCCTTTCGTTTTGCCAAGCAATTTTAAGATATCAAGAAAATGAAAGTGTGTGATGAACACAGCTACTGTAAGAACACATTTTTCAACGCATCATGAAAATTGCATTGTCTACAAATCTTGCTTGCTTGCTTTAATTATTGAAGAAGGTACAAAAGTCTTTAGTAGTAAGTAGCTCCATTTGATTTGGAACAAGATATTATGTTAATGGCCCTTAAAAAGATGTAAAGAAAGCAATTTCACTTTCTAATACAATAAGTGCAAGATAATTTCTAGAATTTATGTATTTCTATGTCAAAGCCTTATTTGATAAGCAATACTGGACACTTGAGTTAGAATGTTGTGGGTTATTCACCAAACAAAATATGCAGAATACATATATGTCCATATACAAGCTGTTAACAACTAGCACGTTGTTGGACTCTATCAGAACCATATAGTCAAGGCCTAGGTTTGGTGTTACAAAAAAGCAACCATTGAGCCACTTATTTTCTCTTAGATATCAATGCCTAAAATTCAGGTGACTGCTACCAAGTAAATGGTGTTCCCTTTGGCTGAGATATTACAGATGGATATAATTGAAACAAAAATGATAAAGAAAGTAGATTATTCACGATTCGTCCAGCTCCAGATATTATCTATAAAGATATTTAAAACAGGACAAATTGTTCATCAAAGTTTATTTCAATTATGCCAGAGAAAGGCCTTCCATATCCTTGTGTCCCTGTGTGTCACCAGCTCCAGTGCCCACTGTCCCAGGCTGGTTCTTTAAGACAACGTAGGGACACAAGGACCCCCAGAACATGCCCTGAGTTTTCACCTGATTTTCATTTTGGCTGAGATCTTCTCATATTTTTCTCCCTTCCATCACCTCGCCAAACTGAAGGTGGGGTGTGGGAGAGACTGGGATTGAGGGCCTGCCTCATCCTTCTTCCATCCACGCATAGTCCTACCTGCCCATACCTACCTCGGGTCACTTATGTTCCAGGTGCAGGGAATACAGCAAAGAACTGCTGTTCTCAAGTTTACATTCTAACAGGAGAAATAGACCATAAACAAACAACTAAATGCCACGTCAGATGGCAATGGGAGCTAGGAAAAAAAGCCATGCCACCTAATTGACTCAACTGTAAAATGAGGACAATAATACCTTCTCTGAGGTGGGAAATCAGGCTGACAATACAGTGCCTCTCCTCTTTTCTTCCCCTTTCCCACAAATTTGGAAATGGAACAATACAACTTCTCTGTGGAGCGTATAGCCACACAACAAAAATAACAAACTGAAGTGATGAGATGCAAAGATACCACAACGAGAAAACTTGCTCTCAAAGGAAGACGACAACTTACTGAGGGTCCAATAGGAAAATGTCTAAAGAAAGGATGAATCAGCCCAGTGGGCTGATGATCGGTGTTAGAGGCACTGCAAGTAGAGACTGAGTGGCTGGGACTGGTGGTGGCGTCCCTGTTACTGTGAGGCGACCTTACCATCCAGCCCTGCAGTGGACAGGGCGGCACTGGAGCCGAGATGATCACAGCTCTGTAGCCCTGTCAGTAAGATGCCCTATCCTCACTCAGCCTACACTGTTTCATGCTGATAAGCAACCTTCCGGTCTTAATTTATGTTCTCATATAAATTTGCCTTCATATTGAATGCACTGATGAGAGAACATATGTATCTGGTTCAAAGGATTTTTTTTTTCTTCTTCTCACAAAATAAGCAGCGGGCATCATTTCTGTTTTTATACATCAGTCTCTTATAAGTCAAGATAGTATGTGTCAGTTTCCTAGGTCTCCATTCACCTCTGGTTAAGCAAATCAGAATTTTGACCCTAAAACAGTTGAGACCCAGCTCTCAGAAAATGGTTACCACTCTGAGGTACAGTCACTATGTGGGGTCATGTCGAGGGATGAGCCTGTCTTAACTGCTTGCCTTCCTTAACGAGCAAAATGGAATGATTGGAAAAATCAAAGGCAGTGTATGCAAAGTGCTTATCAGACATAGAACACAGATGCTTAATAAAAGATATAAGCCACACAACACTATAAGAATTTGACTCTCCCCACCTCCAGGAAGTGAGCATACTCACAAGCATACTCATAGCACAACTATGCCTGTTCATTCCCTTAACCATCCCTAAGCACAGCCGCCACCTCTAAATGATGTGACTGGAATCTCCCTGCAACACAGACACTCAGAAAGAACTCCAAGTATTCGGTCCTTCATCCCATCACCACAAACAGCCAGGGTCCTAAAACCATGGCTTGCTCTCCAAAGAGTCCATCTGCCATGATGTCCACATCATGGGCAGAGAGGTTCATGTGACTGCCCCACCTGCTGAATACAGCCTCTAATGTCTGGTCCGGCCCAGTGAGCCTGCAACCCTCTCTCTTCCAGCTAATTGTGAAACCATGGCAGGAGACATCATGCTGCTCCTCTGCTCACTGTGAACGTTTATATAGAGCCAGCCCTGCCTGCCAAACACACACTAAAAAATAGCTACCTGAAAATGGTGTCCTAAGCATTGCACTTCTAGCAAGTATACAAAGAATCAAACCAGAACCTTTGATGTGGGTTTAAATTTAAGTGACATTTCATATGCAGAGGCTGTGGAAGGTGCTGATCTCAACTTATTTTTAATACGGTTTCCACATTGATAAGACATTTATAAGTCCCACAAGGTTTGCATTCTATGAACAATTTACCAACCCATGTCATGCCTGCACTCTGTCCCAACGGAGGTAAGTACCAGGCAGTATTTGACAAGGACTCACAGATGCTCCAGGCCAAGTGGAAAATAAAGGTCATCGAGTCCAGCCCCCAAGAAATACCCAAGCCTCCATCCTGCACACTCCTTCTAAGTGGCTGTCCACTTCATTGCTTAGACACCTCCAATGATAGGGAACTCACTTCTCTACAAATAAAAGGCCAAGGAGGCTGGCATTGGAATCAGAGCACTTTGGGCCCTGAAGTGGGACAGGATGAAGGACCTGACTAGGATGAACAAGGACCTTATGGGGCCTGCTCCCTCTCTGCCAGTCACACCTGGTTTGCATTCAGGTCTACAAGCCATTCCAGGCTACAGCTCATTCAGGAGTTAAGCATCCTGAGAGCTCTGTAGGTGGGTAGCACCTGGTCATTCCTCACCTCCCCTCAGACAATGCTCCCTTACGTCTCCTGTGGCTACCCATGCTCTGCTTGGTGCCCCAGGAAGTGTACAGGCTGCACACACGCCAGCCTCAGGCTTGCCAGGTCCTCCCAAGGCAGTCGATCCCACGTTCTGGCATCCTTAGCTCCCATCCCAGCACCTCTTCCCTCTGGTCCTCTCATTACTTCATCCCCATTGATTCTACCCTCCTTTCCTGACTTCCCTTCAGACACTCCCCACAGTGCCTGTTGAAACCCCTAGCCCATGGTCAATAAGGTCCCCAGCATTCTTACCCCTTTCACAGGGGAGTCCCGTCACCTCCCAGCCTCAAGCCAGACCCGCCTCTCGCTTGAGGACACCACTTCCATGTAGAACTTCCAGGCAGTGGCTGCTCATGCCACCCCATGCCAGGTGACATAAGGATGGAGGCAAGAGAATGTTCTCTTCATTCTTATATGAACTATTTCCTGATGGCAGTCTTCCTATCTATTTAAATAAAGACCTGGGGTGGGAAGGAAGAGACTGACTCATGTGGATATTAGGAAGAGAACATTCCAGTAAAGAAAGCACTGCATGCAAAGACCCTGAGGCAGGAGCCTCAAGCACCTGCCTGCATGCAGCTAATGCTCCTCTTTCTACCCCTTTGCTGCTTTCCTCCACCATCCTCTCTCTCCTGGAGGACTTTAGAATCTGGGTCAGAGTTCTTCTCCCCACCCCTACCCATCCTGTCTCCATCTTGAAGAAGTTCCATGTCAACACAGCAGAACCCCCCATACATGCCGCTCTAGGGTCCTGGGCCATCTTGGTCTTTGCTGGCAGATTGCTTCAGTAATGCATCCCCATGGCCATGTCCCGGCCATGCTAATATCTAGCATGACTTTCAGACCACAAATTCTTCTTGCCTGGATTACTGTAACAGTTTCCCACTGGTCTCCTTCTTCTGCCCTTGTCCTCCCAGTATCCCGTCCTCACACAGCCTCCAAAGTGGCCCTTAGAGAAGAATCTTGCCACTTCTGTGTTCAAAACTCTCCATTGTCTTGACACCTCACTCAGCACCAACTCCAGAGAACTTATAATGACCCAGCACACCCAACATGGCCCCTTGCCACCTATTCCGGTTCATCCCCCACCCCTCTCCTCCTCACTTACAGGGAGAAGCAGGCTCCAGCCTCTCAGCACCTTTGCACACACTGTGTTCTTTCCTTCGAACACGTTCTTCCCCATATATTCATAGCCCATGCTCTCCCTTCATGCCTTCAGGGTCCTGTTTAAATGTCACTTTATCAGAAAGGGTTTCTCTTATAAGTCTAGCATCCTACCCCAACCCTGTCTGGCCCCATCACTCTCTATTGCCTAACTTGGCTTTACTATTCTTCATAACACGCTTACCACTGGACCTGTGGCTAGTTTTGCCTGCTGAAGTTGTCTGCTTATTAGCAGATACCTCCTCCCACCAACAGAATGTAAGCCCCACGAGGGCAGAGACTTTGTTCTGTTTACCACTGTATCTCTAGCACCTAAAACAGTTCCTGGCTCATAACCAATGCTTATTAAATAACTGGTGGTTGAGTAAATAAATAAACTCCAATATACCACACTGAGCTCATCCTCTTACTCCCACTAAATCCACTCTTTGACTTTACGTAAAGTGTCAGTTCCTTGACAGTTAAATGAAATCATAACGATGATAATAATTTAATGTGGTACTTAGTTCAGTTCCCAACGTAAGTATTTTTCATGCATTACTCATTTTAACTGGTGGGGTTGGTACTCTTGTCACCACTTTACACTTGGGGAACTAACTTCTCAGTCCAGCCACAACCCCGAGGGACTTCGTCCACCATTCTCTCAATAGCAACATCAAGATCTCCCCTTGAGACTCCAGCATCCCCATCCTGAAGATTCCAACAATCATCAATCAGTTTAACAATTCATTCTCTTGGCTTCTATTTGCTAGGGATTTCTCTCTGTGGAACTGAAGAGGAAAAATAGGTCATCCAATGTTATGCAGACTGGCTCTTAGAGTTTAGACCTCTGTGACACTCCGTTGTATGTGTTAACTTGGCAAGGCTATGGTACCCAGTTATCCCATCAAACACTACTTTAGGTATTGATGCAGAAATATTTGGTTGATGTGGTTAGCAGCTACAATCAGCTGACTGTCAGTAGGGAGAGAACCCCTGATCATGCCGGTGAGCCTCATCTCTTCAGCTGGAAGGCCTTTAAAGCAAAACTGAGGTTTCCCTGAGGAAGAAGAAATCCTGCCTTGAGACTGCAGCATCAGCTCCTGCCTGAAAGTTTCCAGCCTGCAGTCCTGTACTGGAGATTTCAGACGTGCAACCCCCACAGTTGCATAAGCCAATTCCTTGAAATAAATTTCTGTGTGTGTGTACATATGCATATATCCATCCTACTGGGTCTCTGGAGAATCCTGAGTGCTACAGTTTCCCATCTTAGTTGGATCCTCAATATCTCTTAGCAGTCCTCTACATTGTCTTTGGGATCTCTCATTCTTCAAACCCTCAACTAGCTTTTTAAGCTCCCCTACCCTGCCCTCCTGTCTTTTCGCAAGTGCCTTTGTTTTCAATTTCACAAAGACAATTAAGGCTATTAGTTCTGAACACCTTTAAATTCCAACTTCACACATATGAACATCTTGGTGCTTACAGCCATTCTTGCCTTCTTCTGTCAACACTGACCATAACTCCCAAGGGACAACCATAGATGCCATGTGACATTCCTCCTCTCTCCTCACCACAGAAGTTGTCAGATCCAAGCAGAACTAAAATGGACATTAGTTGTTCTGCCCAGCCCAGCCTGTCAATATCTCTTCCTTTGAAAAACTCTTTCTTCCCTTTCCATCTGGTTCTACTAAGCCAGACAACTTGATACCCCAATTCCAAGTCTATCAGATGATAAGGAGCTCAGACTGAGTCATTGGTTGATTCATCCAAAATATACTACAACCCCCCCACACAAGTGATTGGCCTATGGGATTGGCACTGGATATAAATGAGGCCAAACAGAGCCCTTTTCCAGTAGGGTTTTGCACTGATGGTGGAGAAGCGAGTCTTATTCCTCATGTGCCACTCTGAGCTATAAGGATGTATCTTCAGACCTGCCAATGGCCATATAAACCACACCAGGAAGAGCATGAGGTCAACAAATCAGCAAAAGTGCAAGGGAGAGAGAATCTTGATCATACCGTTTGAGTCCCAGAATCTCTGAAGGGAGCTTTATCCCTGGACTTCCCAGCTCAGTAAGCCAGTATATTTATGTTTCTTAAGTTAATTTGATCTGTGCATCTGTCACTAGCATACCAACGTCCTAACTATTATAGAAAAAATTTCCCAGAAATGTGGGACAAAGGCCCTAAATGACTCTCTCAGTTATCTGGGGAGAGCTGTGGCCAGAATCAACCCCCAACCTGCCATATATTTAACAATATGGTAAAGAGCACTACTGAAGCTGGGGTCCCTACAAGTGAACATGGAGGGTACATGTAGGGGTTACCAGCCCACAATGGGACACCCTAGCTTTAGAGGGTCAGGATGGACACCAGGCCTCCAATGACCACCAGAGACGTGATTTTCCCCACGTCTCTGGTGGTCATTGGGTCAAGATTTGCTTAATCAGGGGAGCATGGGCACAGGGCCTGGTAATGGTGAGCCATTAGGTGTGTGTGTGGGAGGGTGGTAGGGGCCACGGGGTGAGGGGAAGGGCAGGAGGTCAGAGAAACGACTAGTTAGAAATCAGCATGAAAGTATACTGATATTTTAACTTAAAATTGCTCATAAATCACACAATTTTTAGAAGGGTTTATTTTATTATAGATTTGCAAGACACTGCCATTGGGGGACAGTGGAATCTCTTTGTGTTATTTTCCACAAATGAATCTACAATGATTTCACAAGGAAGGGAAGACAGAAACAAGGAGTTTCACTCTTGTTGCCCAGGCTAGAGTACAGTGGCACGATCTCGGCTCACTGCAACCTTCGCTTCCCAGGTTCAAGTGATTCTCTTACCTCAGCCTCCTGAGTAGCTGGGATTACAGGTGCCCACTGCCATGCCTGGCTAATTTTTTATATTTTTAGTAGAGATGGAGTTTTACCATCTTGGCCGGCTGGCCAGGCTGGTCTTGAACTCCTGACCTCAGGTGATCTGCCCGCCTCGGCCTCCCAAAGTGCAGGGATTATAGGCATGAGCCACCGTGCCCAGCTCCTAACTAGAATCTTCAAAGTGTTTCTTGTCTTTCTACTCTCCCCACACTACCTCTTTGCTCAGTCCCTAACCAGGCTGCTCAGTCCTACACTACTATTGCTACATTCAATGTTCGATTCAAGTTCTTCTATCACTCAGATGGTTGCAGCGGCTTCCTAGTTGATCTCCCTGCCTCTGACCTCACCTTGCTCTATTTCTACTGAACCACCAGAATTATATTTCTCAAATACAAATCTAATGGCATTCCTTGATTAAAACCCTCCAGTGGGTCCCTACCTCCAGTGGGTCCCTACTAACAAGATGATGAACATATTTGTTAACATGGTAACCTACTTCTGCATTTTTATATATATATTTTTATTATTATTTTTTGAGACAGAGTCTCACTGTGTTGCCCAGGCTGGAGGGCAGTGGTGCAATCTCGGCTCACTGCAATCTCCACCTCGTGGGTTTGAGCAATTCTCCTGCCTCAGCCTCCCAAGTAGCTGGGACTACAGGCGCCTGCCACCGTGCATGGCTAATTTTTTTGTATTTTTAGTGGATATGGGGTTTCGCCATGTTGGCTAGGCTGAGCTCGAACTCCTGGCCTCAAGTGATGTACCCGTCTCGGCCTCCCAAAGTGCTGGGATTACAGATGTGAGCCACCATGCCTGGCCCATTTTTGTATTTTTGTATTCATTCTTCTAGTTACCTGAGGTGCTGGTTCCTCCTGGTTCCCTTTAGGGAATCCTACTTATTCATCAAGATTCAGTTTAAATGTTCTTCCACTGTTAAGATCTCCTGGTACCCTCATACTGAACAGGCTCTCTAATCCCAGGACACTCATGTGTTTGTAATTATAATTACTGACACATAAATTGCTCTTCCCCTCTCCCCAGTCAAGTGGCTGGCTTGCTCTGGAACCCCCAAACATAACTAAGCCACAGCTAACAGAAGTTTCTCTTTTCTCCCAGAGGTCCCTCTGTACAGACACATCCAGTTAGATGCCACAGTTTAGCTAAACAGAAGAAATCACATTCTTTATCTCATATACTTTAATATGACACCTAGATTCTAAAACTTTAACATCTGATAAAATATGCTAAACAAGGACATACCAATTAAAATGCTCCCTTCTTTAAAAATACTGTATTTGAAGGCCAAATTACAACTTATGATTTTGCTTGTGCTTATGAACAATTTGTAGAATGACTGGCATTGGGAAGGGGCTTCAAAGCCTTAAAATCATTATTGCCCAAAACACTAGGGGTTTGGTGAACACCTTTATTCAATTTTTTCATCATTTTAATATTGCAGTCTTTTTTTTTTTTTTTTTTTTGAGAGGGAGTCTCGCTCTGTCGCCCAGGCTGGAGTGCAGTGGCCGGATCTCAGCTCACTGCAAGCTCCGCCTCCCGGGTTTACGTCATTCTCCTGCCTCAGCCTCCAGAGTAGCTGGGACTACAGGTGCCCGCCACCACACCCGGCTAATTTTTGTATTTTTAGTAGAGACGGGTTTCATCATGTTAGCCAGGATGGTCTCGATCTCCTGACCTTGTGATCCGCCCATCTTGGCCTCCCAAAGTGCTGGGATTACAGGCTTGAGCCACTGCGCCTGGCCTGCAGTCTTAATTTAGATGTCTCCAGATTAAGAAAATGTTCCAAGCCCAGAGAAGTGGTGCTTGCCTGTAGTCCCAGCTACTCAGGAGGTTGAGGGGAAAGGATTGCTGGAGCCCAGTAGTTCAAGTCCAGCCTAGGAAACACAGTGAGATCTTGTGTCTAAAACAAATTTTAAAAAACTGCACAATATGCAATATTAAAATGAAAAGAAGGAATGAAGGTCCTCACCAAACTTCCTATTATCAAAATAAAGTGAAAAGTTTCACTATATGTAACTCTTTATGTCAAATTGATTGAACACAGGCATTCCTATATTAAGACACATACAACATCTTCATATTTTATTTAAATCACTTTACATACACCTGCAAGAATCAGATTCTTTGAAAGAAATGTTGCATATCTAGTGGGGAGAAGTACATGGATGTTGTGTATATATCTGGTTGGTCTGATTTGTTTGGTGTCCTTAACAGCATGCATGGGCGCAGTGGCTCACGCCTGTAATCCCTGCACTTTGGGAGGTCAAGGTGGGCAGATTACTTGAAGCCAGGAGCTCAAGACCAGCCTGGCCAACATGGCAAAACACCATCTCTACTAAAAATACAAAAAAAATTAGCCAGGCATGGTGGAACGCACCTGGAGTCTGAGGCAGGAGAATCGCTTGAACCCAGGAGGTGGAGGTTGCAGTGAGCCAAGATTGCGCCACTGCACTCAAGCCTGGGTGACAGAGTATGATTCTGTCTCAATCAATCAATCAAATCAATCAATAAGTAAAGTGTATAAGAATCACCTGGGGATCTTGTTAAAATGAAGATTCTGATCCAGGATGTGTGGGCTGGGATTCATGGTTCTATTTATCTGACAAATTCCCAGTTGATATTGATGCCACCGGTCCGTGGACCACACTTTGAGTAGTAGATGCTACACAGTGTATGCATGATATAAAATTGGCAGCTCTGGGCCCCCCCAAAACATATCAAGCCATAGCTAATAGAAAAGATTTTCTTTTCTCCCAGAGATCCATCCATAGAGACACATCCAGTTATGTGCCACAGTTTAGCTAGACAGAAGAAATCATATTCTTCATCTCATATACTTTGATATGACATCTAGATTTTAAAATTTTAATGTCTGAGAAAATATGCTAAGCAAGAACATACCAATTAAAATGCTCCCTTCTTTAAAAATACTGCTTTTGAAGGCCAAATTATAACTTGCTTTAGGAACTGCTAAATGTCTAATTAAAAATGATTTCAGTGGTATTTTCAGTTTTTGCCTTTGAAATTTCAGAGACTGAGGTTGATTACTTTCAAAGGAGGGGGTGGACATGGGCTATAGATTTGGATTTTTATTTATTCTTAGTTTTTCAGAACAAAGTGAAAAGTGAAAATTACATCTAAACACCCTTAAACTCTGAGGAATTTCCTTTTAAGCAAGAAAACTGGATCCTACAAAGCACCTGTTTCTTCAGACTCCAAAATTAACCATAACAGCAGCAAAAATCCCAAATGTTAATGGCGATAAGCATAGAAAGACGTTAGAAAAATCTCATTTATGGAATGAGCCTAAGCATCCATTAATTGACACTTAAATAAAGTATACATAAATAATACAGAATATTAGCAGCCAGTGAACATGATAAATGGAACTTACTGAAATAGATATTAAAATACAAGTGAAGGAGTCAGATTTCATTACAGTTAGTATGATCCTAGTTTTGCAAAAAGCATAGAATTTTTGCTAGAGGAACACATGCTATATTATTAACATTAGGTGTCTTTGGTGGTAGCATTATAGGAAGTTTGATTTTTCTTTTTTCCAAAGCCAATGGTTTTTGGCTGGGCGTGGTGGCTCATGCCTGTAATCCTAACACTTTGGGAGTTCGAGGCAGGCAGATTACTTGAGCCCAGGAGCTCAAGACCAGCCTGGGAAACATGATGAAAACCCATTTCTACAAAAATAATACCAAAAAAATTAGCCAGGCATGGTGACGCATGTCTGCAGCCCCAGCTACCCAGGAGGCTGAGGTGGGAGGATCACCTGAGCCCAGGGAGGTTGAGTCTGCAGAGAGCTGTGAGCACATCACTGCACTCACCTGGGCGACAGCATGAGGCCCCTTCTCAAAAAATAAAATAAAATAAAATAAAATAAAATAAAAATAAACACAGGCAATGTTTTTTAAAAAATCTAATTTATAATGGGCCCAAACCAAGCCAAGGGCCACTTCACATATCGCAAGACTAACTCTGAGGTTGCAAAACCCGTATGCCCGAGAATATCATCTTCATTTGCAGTGATAAAACATAAAGGCTAAGCCTGACCCAGGAGCCTAATGTTATTAGTAAGACATAATCCTATTAAATTCATCAAACGCATCTTCAGTTACGGCTCTTTTGCTAAATATGGCACCAGGCCTTGATGAGTGAATGGGGGCATCTAGGCTTGCCACTCAAGATGGGTAAACCTCTAATATTCTTGTAGGAAAACAAATATTTTTGTGGCATTTCTGACAGATTTAAAGGTGTGAGTCGAGGCTTCAAGGACTGCTGAATTCCTCAGTTTTGCTCTCATCCATTTTTCCCACACATACCATGCCCTTTCCCTTCCTTCAAAGGCTGGGTCATAGGTGGAGCCACTTGACTTTGTGAAGCAGCAGACCATGTGGTTTAGGCTCAGGGCAGAGGCTTTTGATGTAGAGTCCAGAGAGAGCACAGATCTATAAATCCCCAGAGATTAAATGTAATGCTTTATATACTGATGCACATGCATTTGTGGGAATCAAGTTCCACGCCTTTCATCAGATTACAAAGTGTACACTGTCCTAAAAAAATCACAAGTTATTGGCACACAACTTTTCAGGCATAGGAGACATAAATTTGAGCATATCCATGATTCTTGTATATATAAGTACTAAAATTATTTTATGTACCAAACTCAAATATAAATAACTAAATAAGACCATGCAGAGCAAGAAAAAAACCTGGAAGCCTCTGAAGTACAACCCCTCCCCCCACCTACCCCCCCCTCCCCACACCCAAACCATTTCTTTTTCTTATTTTCTTTGAGATAGGGTCTGGCTGTGTCACCCAGGCTGGAGTACAGTGGCACAATCTTGGCCCACTAGAACCTCTCTCTCCAGGGCTCAAGCCATCCTCCCACCTCAACCTCTTGATTAGCTGAGACTAGGTGCATGTCACCACACCTGGCTAATTTTTGCACTTTTTTGTAGAGATGGGGTTTCACCATGTTGCCCAGAATGGTTTTGAACTCCTGAGCTCAAGCGATCTGCCCACCTTGGCCTCCTACAGGAGTGAGCCACTTTGCCAAGCCCCATTTCTTTTTTTTTTTTTTTTTTTTTTGAGACGGAGTCTTGCTCTGTCGCCCAGGCTGGAGTGCAGTGGCCGGATCTCAGCTCACTGCAAGCTCCGCCTCCCGGGTTTACGCCATTCTCCTGCCTCAGCCTCCTGAGTAGCTGGGACTACAGGCGCCCGCCACCTCGCCTGGCTAGTTTTTTTTTTTTTTTTTTTTTTTTTTTTTTTTGTATTTTTTAGTAGAGACGGGGTTTCACCGTGTTTGCCAGGATGGTCTCGATCTCCTGACCTCGTGATCCACCCGTCTCGGCCTCTCAAAGTGCTGGGATTACAGGCTTGAGCCACTGCGCCCGGCCGCCAAGCCCCATTTCTTATTGCATGTTCCTCTTAAATATTGTATTTCAGCTGTTGAGGGCAAAAATCCCAATAATAAATACAAGTTGAATGTTTTCTCAATACTTTACTACAAAATGTTTTGATGTCTTTGCTATACCTAATCTGTTTCTGTGTCTCTTCTCTCAGGTGTCTCCTGCAGTGGTTCTCAATTTTAGCAAGCCTAGGCGTAATCTGGGGTGCTCACTAACCACACAGATTCCCGGGCCCTAGCCCCAGAGGTCTGGAGTGTAGCCCAAGAGCTTACCTTTTTAATAACCTTCTCAGATGATTCTGATTCAGGTGCTTTTCTCCCCATTTGTAGAGTAACACTGACCTAATGGAACCCTTCTCTCCATGCAAAAACCCCCTTCTGGATCATTAGAAGCAATCCCACTGCATCTCTGGGTAAACCACTTCTCTTTGTGACTATGGAATAAGACTCATCTGACCTTCTAAGTGGCCCTTGTCTATTACTAGACTAGATGGCATCACCTTGCTTTAACCATTCCAGGCAAACTTTCCAGATTTAACTACATGAATAGTTTCTAAATGGGTCACACCCTTTCCATCCACAACCAATAAGTGTTCTAAGCATAAACACAAATTATCACACAAATTAGAAGTTGCACACCAACAGATATCTTCACAACCTCATCACTGGCAGGGACTAATGACTATAATGAATGGAAATTTTAATACACCCTATTAGAGGTGACAATCAGAGGTGTGATCAAGACCCAACTAAGGAATCTGCTAATTGAACCTCAATCCTACATTGCCATTTGGTTTTAAATCACTACAAGAATCTCTTTAAGAGAGTGAGTTAACCTGCAAGATAACCTTAAGGCCAGGTTTGTGAGGCTATTCCATTGCTGCCTTCCATAATAAAAACTGGGAAGAAAATCTTAGAGTTCTTCTTTTTTTAGGGCTGACAGACTGATCATTTGTTTTCCACACTCATTGTGAAGTCTAACGAGAAAATTTCATCAACAAATTTGAACTCTTGAAAGTCTTTACAGAATTCTAAGGAGTTTTAATTAGCATGCAGTTAAAACTCATTAATTTGGCTTCCACAAACACAAAATTTGTTATTATTTGCTCAGAAACCACAATCAAGTTGGAGTTTGTGATATGAAGAAAGGCCTTTTAAAGTAAATTAATGAGATAAACAAAACTGCCCAGGAAATATTTAACTGTTGTGAGAAGAATACTCAGTTTTGGAGGTGAAAAACTTGAAGGCCATTCAATTGAAGTGATTTGCTCATGGATGCATCCATAGTAAAGAAAATTAGCACTTAGCACCGTAGCTTCTGTCTTCCCATCCAGAACTCTTTATCCTATTGATTATTACTGATAACATCTCCATTAGTCAGATGTATAACTTATTGTACTCAATAAATATTGGCAAGTTAACTACCCCAGATGTTTTGCATGACACTTGGTAGCCTATGGGTTACAGAATCAACGACTTTTTGTTTTGCAAGCTCACCCTACATTTCTGCAATTGGTATCATTCTAGTTACATCTGTCACAGCACCCTTAAATGGAATCAAAGTGATAACTATCTATAGTGGTGAAGGTTCTGGGGTCATGTTGACTCCAGGAAGATGGGAACTGGCTCTGTCCCACCCTGCATGGCATCTTTGGTACACTTAGAGACAGGGCACATGTTACTGCTGAAATCTTACACAAAGAAAAATAACACTTATGACATCTACAACGGTTTCAAGGGTTCAAGGAGATGCTAAAAGGTACAGCAAAGGGAGTTTCCCAGGCGGTGAGTGGGCAGGATGCCCTTACTTGGAGAATTCCCTGCTCTGGGATTTGGCCCTGAGCATCCTTACAGACTCAAGACCTGGCTTGTCATCACAGGCACGGCAGATCTCTTGGAGGTGGGAGTGTACTTATGTTAACTAAACTGAGACAGAGATGCTGATTCATGAAATCTTCTATGTAAGTGTATTAACTAAACTGGCAATCAGATCACAATGCTAATATTAGTGGATTAGTTCCTATCCCTATTATAAATTACACGAGAAGTCAAATCCAACAAGCAGACTGTTCAGTGACCATGAAAATGGAATAAGAGTAATAAATTTTAATGACATATTCACAGTAGGGATGAAGTGGACATGTTACTCACCTATTTCACATCCAATCGTCTCCTTTTTCCTTCTTAGCACTTCTCCCCAGGGAGTTGCAAACAAGTGTGTTTAATGGGATTGACCCCAGCTCCCAGGGAGGGCCCTATTGGCCTAAGCCAACCAGCAAACAGTGACTCTCCAGCCAAACTAATTGAATCAAGTGTCGGTATGGGATCTAAATTAGTAAAATCAGTGAAGCTCAAGAATTTTCACTTTTTCAAGGGGAAAATAGATGCTTTCTATGTCTTTGCTACATTTTTGCATCATCACTGCTGATGATTGTGTTTGACTGAATGTATCAATTACGTTTGTTTCCCCTCCATTAATTACAAAAACAAAACAAAAAAAGAGTAAAAGTGATTGTCGTCACTTGTTCAGGAGCTTACAAATGTCAGATTGGAAGTTCTAGCAATTCTCCTGGCCTTTCCCTCATGAGTGCAAGATGACCTCTATAGTTCCAGAGATTATGACCAAGCCCATGCAGTAAGGAGGAACGTACAAGAAGGAAGAGCAGTTCTTAGAATGCCAAAACTTTTTTAGGAATAATCAGTACAATTAAACTTATGTCTCATTGACTAGGTCCTATGGCCACCCCTAGATATTAGGAAGTTTGGGAAATGTAGTATTCTAGCACAGTCGTTGCAAAAACAGATGTTCTTTTTAGTTAGGAAGAAAATTAGGATGGGTAATGGATAACTTTATGCAAATTTTGTAGACATAAATTGCAAAATCTTGTGATTTTTTGGTATGTAAAAAATTGTAACAGCAGTGGCAGTAGTAGGGGAAATATATTTCTCCCAAGGTATGACTTTATGATTAAATCTCTGAGACACACTGGGATCTGACTTCAAATAGATAAGTAAAGGTAGTAAGATAGGAGTAAGTGATGAGGAACTGGAATCCTCTTAGAAGCTAGGCAAGATCTTTGTGAGGTCCTCAGACAGGTTTGTGTCCTTCAGAGGATAAGGGTTGCTCCTGCTGATAAGGAGGGTTTAGTGAGGTTGGGAGTGTGAGTCATCTGAATCCTCTCAAATGTCTCCACTCCAGTTCTCAGGGTCCCATTCTTTTCTTCCCAATGTCCTAAATTTCACTTAAGAAACACAGCCAGTCTTTAAATTTAGCCTATAATTCAATAAGTCACAGAATCAGAGCATACGTTTGATGTTCAACTTCATCAACCCTGTTGCTATAAGAGACTATAATATTTTAGGCCAGTCAAAAATTTTCTTGTTTTCTGAGACTACATTGAGGCAATAATTTAAAACCTTGAGCCTGTTTTATTTTTCTTTAAGATTTTTAGCACAATTCCATGTAGCCAGTACAGCCACATTTCTTAAAATATTATAGGGAAGCAGCCACTTGAGTTTCCAAAATGCTGCCTTCAGTAGGCACTTCACTCCCATTAACCATAGCCAATATTTAAGGAAATGTTTCACTCCACATGCCTTCAAACTCAACTATGTTAAATAGCTAATCCCAGATTCCCATTTACTTGACAGTCCATTAAGTACAAATATTTCCAGCACCAGTTACTACTCTTAGTTGCAAAATCATAATCTACTTTATCCGGGCTAAGTAGAAAAGGATCAATAAAGGATATAAGTAGTTCACAGAATCTCTGGGAGGCCCTGGAAACCAGGCATGGATAATGTAGATCGGAACAACTCAGATGGGAAAAAAAAATTCATGTGGAATGTTTTTCAGTTTGTTTTTGTCATCTCTGACTTCTTTTAGCAGTGTTTTGTAATTCTCATTGCAAAGGTCTTTCACCTCTTGGTTAGCTGTATTCTTATTTTATTCTTTTTGTAGTGATTATGAATGGGATTGCATTCTTGATTTTGCTCTTAGCTTGAATGTTATCGTTATATAGGAATGTTACTGATTTTTGTTCACTAATTTTGTGTCCTGAAACTTTGCTGAAGTTGCGTATCAGATCAGGGAGCTTTTGGGCAGAGAGAACGGGATTTTCTAGGTAGAGGATCATACTGTCTGCAAACAGGGAGAGTTTGATTTCCTCTCTTCCTATTTGGAACAACTGAGGAATGTTCGTCTGGAAGAAAAAAACGAACATAGACCCCTGCCTAACACCAGATACAAAAACATTCTGGATAGAGTCAAGATTTAAATGTAAAATATGTAACAATAAAAATATTGGGATAAAAATTTAAAACTTGATGTAGTCTTGGAGATACAATAAGACAGGAGACCTTAAATCACAAAAGGAAGGCAGATATATTTGAGTATTAAAACATATAGCAAAGATACCCAAAACAAAAATAAGACAAGCAATAGAATAAAAAAGTATTTACATAACATATAACAAAGGATTGATATCCCTAATATACAGTTTCTAAGAACTGATGAAAAAAAAAATTAAGTCACTTGGTTGCAAAAAGGGCAAAGTATATGAACAGGTAAGTGATCAACAATAGAATTTAAATGTGCAATAAATTAAGAAAATAGGCTTAACCTCACCAGTTAGTTGGCAACAAGGAAACAGTTTTCCCCTAAAATTTCACAAATATTAAAAAAAGAGAAACAGTGAAGATGAAGAATAATGAACGTGACAAACACATTGCTGGTGGGAATATACAGTCAATCCTTATTATTTGTGGATTCTGTATTCGCAAATTTGCCTACACTCTCAAATGTATTTGTAACCCCAAAGCCAGTACTTGTGGCACTCTGGAGATCATTTGTGGTCATTCACAGTCACGTGCAGTGTGGTCACCCAGCATACATGTTCCCAGTCCAGGTAGAACAAAGTGACATTCTCCTTCCTTGTTTCACCCTCATAATGTAAACTAGTATCCTTTTGGTGGTGAATTTAATGCCACATTTTCTGCACAGGGCTGAATGTTTATCTAACACATGGACTTTCCCCATAATGCACTTTACAGACTTTAGTAAAGGCACTTTAGTCTGTAAAGTGCCTTGTAGAGAAAGTCCATGTGTTAGATAAGCATTGTTCAGGCATGAGACATATTGCTGGCCATGAGTTCAATGCTAGGTTATCGATAATATATAATAAATAAGCGGCCGGGCGCAGTGGCTCATGCCTGTAATTCCAGCACTTTGGGAGGCTGAGGTGGGTGGATCGTGAGGTCAAGAGATCAAGGTTATCCTGGACAACATAGTGAAACACCATCTCTACTAAAAATACAAAAATGAGCTGGGCATGGTGGTGGGCACCTGTAGTCCCAGCTACTTGGGAGGCTGAGACAGAAGAATCACTTGAATCTGGGAGGTGGAGGCTGCAGTGAGCTGAGATTGTGCCACTGCACTACAGCCTGGTGACAGAGAGAGACTCTATCTCAAAATAAATAAATAAATAAATAAATAAATAAATAAGCTGTATTTAAACAGAAACACATGTAAAACAAGGTTATGTATTGATGGGTTGACAAAAGCGTGACCAGGAGCTTGCAGAAACCTAACTCTGTATTTCCTCCAGAGTTAATCATTAATATTAATATATTGATACAACATATTAATACATTAATACAGTGAGTCAGTGTCTGCTATTTCAGTGCTCAAGGTGATTTTAGAGGATATAACTAAGTGGAATCATGATAATCGACTGTAATTTACCTCAAGCTTTGAGAAAGTCATTATAATACTAATAGAATTTAAAATGAACATAGCCTTTGACTAAGAAATCCCATTTCTGTTCATCTATCATCCCCAAAATAAAGGCATTTGTAATGGCAATGAAGTAAAACACATGCAGCAACAATAGAAAACAACCTGAATGTTCATCTATGGGACATGCTTGAATATCTTAATAATCCATACCATAGAAAACTATAGAACTTAAAAGAATGTCATTCTTCAAAGTTGTTTTCAACTTTTCCTTATTATACTGGACTATTGTGCCAGTATTTAGCCCTAAATGGAATTTAGCATCCATTTTAAGCTGCATTTTCAAGCAACCTGACACACATAGGTATGTGTTTGTATGTATATGTGTAAATGTGTGTGAATGCGTATATAGATGTACATACTTTTTAAAAAAAACCTAGAGTGTTTGGCATTATGACTTGAGAAAAGTAAATCTCAAAATATTATTTACAATATGACCTAGTTTATAAAAACAAACAAGAGAAGCAAAAAATAAAACCTCTTAAAAATGTATATATGTTTGTAAGTGCGACAAATGGGATGGAAGGATGCTCATGCTCACCAGTATTGTTACTAGTAACAATTGCTACTAGGATTGTTACCACAGGGTAAGAGAGAAAGAGGGATCAACTGAGATTTACTTTTCCTTTCCTCATATTTGCATTCGTGGTTACAATGAGCCCATATTGTTTTAATTTTTTTTTTAAATTAGAGAAAAACTTTAAAAAAGAAAATTCAGTTGAATGTAAACAAAATGCAGATTCTTTGAGCCCACTCCAAATATTTTTGGTCTCTGTGCAGTAAAGCCCTAGGATGTGCATTTTCACAGGGACCTCAGGAGATGCTTACGTTAGAGGTCTTCTTACCACACTGTGAAAATCCCAGCTCTGTGATGACATCGTCTTAATATCCAGGCAGTCTTCCTGTGGGAATGCAACTGATGAGGTTGTAACAGCTAAATGCAACCATCCTCCCATTCTACCTTCATGAGATTGCTCCCATGTGACCCTGATTAAGGTTTCGGGTGTTCTCAAACTCTTTAACCATGCATTGATTGACAATCTGTTCCTTTCCCACCACAGATGGTTAATGCCATCCACTGCATGTGGGTTTTCCCTCATTTAACTCTTGGGGGACACTTTGATTTACCTTATCTTTGAGCTGTTAGGGGAAGGGGTCTACTGCTAGCCCCCTGAACCAACAACTTTGTCCTTTTCCTTACAAAGGTTTTTATTAGGAGGAGCTATCACTATAAAAGGAAACTCACACCCACGAATGTGACTCTTTTTCTGTTGCTGAGGAAGTACTTGGTTATCTTTAACAGAAGGTCAAAGTTATTTCTTTATATACACTTGTAAAGTAAATGTTTTTTTCCTCCAAAACCAAACATATTCTCATCTATGTAATTATCAAAGAGAACCGGGACCTTATCGCCCCACATAAAAATTATGTGTCTCATCAAAGACGTAGAGGAAAGCAAAGAGACAAGCACGAGATGAACAGCAACCAGAGAGAGAGAAACACTTCAGCACCGTTCAAGGCTGATTAGCTCTTCAATTTTATTTCTACAGGTTCATTATTTCACTAGAACTGTTCCCAGACAGCAAGTGTCATTTTGAGCTTATGTTAATTATTGTTTCCTTAGAACCAAAATTGTAAGACCTGCAATTTGATGTGCACATATTTGTATTTTCCTTTACATGTTAGTGAAACGATCTTTAAATTACCTTATTACATTTCACATTTAAAGGACCTAAAAAGAAATTTACCCTATTTGGTAGGGATTCCTCTGTCCTCTTAGTAACAAGATTGATAATTCCTTGTGTTGATGCGATGCCTTACATTTGTTTTGCTGTCCCTGTGGTAACTAATTGGAGTTAGGATAAATGGCAAAGCCTGCATGAATACACCTGAGGTCCCATGACATCTTTACATTTATAGAAAGCATAATCCAACAGCTAAAATACTTTATAACATCCAGCAAGGTTGGCTAGACCAAAGGCTATACCCTGCTCTGGGCGAGGCCTGAGCCTTACCAAGTGAGGCATGGAGCATGTCAATGAAACAAATTAGCTCTGAAGTCCACATAATTCTCAACAGAGAATTTGGACCTACAGAATAAGGTAAAACATATACTTCCATATACTGTGTGTCATGAGATCTTTAGATGATAGAGTGGACAATTAATTGGTAGCATATAATACTATATAAGTATTTAGGATACTTTCTGTTTTCCAGAAACTCAGGAAGACCTTCAGATGATGTAGCAAGGTGAGGGAGCATAGAATATAAAGTAGAGGTTCCTCTTCAAAGACTTCCCTCCCCATCTAATTAGGAATAAATAGTAACTTCTCTTAGAAGCAAAATTTATTCAAACATTATTCAATGTGCCAATATTCTTAAATATCTGCTAGCTGTAATAAAGAAATCAATGTACTTTATGTTCTTAGCTCCCACAATTTAGCCTAAATATTTGCCCTGGCAAGCTTATACTGGTGCAAGCAAGCATGAGGTCTTAACCTGTTCCTCTTCCTTATTTGAAGGCATTTTTACCTTTCTCAGCATTCCACAAGTTACTTCCTCCTTCCTTTGTTCTCCTCTGCCTTTGCCTCTTTTAAAAAGTTCTAAGTTGCTAGCCAATCAGGACAAATACAGAATGTGATGTCCCGTTCCAGCCAATGGAAACCGGACACAGCAGTAGGGTGGATGCATCAGGTTATAAATGACCCTGTCTCCTTTGTTCAGTGTACTCTCATGGCAAAACTGCTGGCATGTGTACCCTTTCTGCAGAAAGTAAAAAAATGGCCTTGCTGAGGAAATTAAATTTATGTTCAAGTGCTATTTCTTTATGGCACCGGGGAACAAGCATTTCTAACAGGGTGAAACAGAGAAACAGTTCTTTTCTTTCTATCTCTATCCCTATCAGCAAAGCAGCAGCCCCCAAGTACTCAGAAATAGACACAGCCTCAAAAAGATGATGGTCTGCATGAAGGTCATGTCTCTGGCTGATTGGCTGGAAGTCAAGAATGAGTTGTTACACATTTGAACAGTAAGGCTTCCTAGAAAAGGAGGGAGAGAGGAGCGGCCAGCAGTCCCTGGTGTTGAAATCAGTAATGGAAGCAACAAGTTGTAGAGTCTGACAGTGACATGAACAACAAGGAATACAGTTAGAACTGTTTTCTGGTCTGTATTACCTGGAACTCACTAAAGGAAAGGCTTCACAGTGTCCTGATCACAGTCATAGACCAGAAAATAGAATAATGGAGTTCTAACCCTGGTTCTGGCACTAACAAGTCAGGTAAATTTATGCAAATCACAAATTTTCAAATCTAATTGTTCTCACTTGTATTAATAAATGAGAATAATTTCTATATCATATTGCTCTGTAAGGCCTCATGGCTGGATGCTTTTTTCCTATCCTTACCTGGTTCTTTCCTTATCCTACTCCCCCTGTTTTTTTAAGAGACAGGCCGAGGCGGGCAGATCACAAGGTCAGGAGATCGAGACCATCCTGGCTAACATGGTGAAACCTCGTCTCTACAAAAAATACAAAAAATTAGCCGGGTATGGTGGTGGGCACCTGTAGTCCCAACTACTTGGGAGGCTGAGGCAGGAGAATGGCATGAACCTGGGAGGTGGAGCTTGCAGTGAGCCAAGATTGTGCCACTGCACTCCAGCCTGGGTGACAGAGCGAGACTTCGTCTCAAAAACAAAACAAAAACAAAAACAAAAACAAAACAAAAGACAGTATCTCACTATGTTGCTCAGGCTGGACTCAAACTCCTGGGCTCAAGCAATTCTCCTACCTCAGCCTCCCAAGTAGCTGAGACCACAAGTGTGTGACACTGCATCCAACTTTCCTGACCTCTTTTTTGATAAAGGGCTGTATATATATATTCTTCCACATATTAGACATACAGTTAAGCAACTTTACTATCAATTGCAAGTTTAAAGATTCTTTTTCTTCTAACATTTGCATGTCTTGGGGGCTAAAAATAAGATAGTCAGATGCCTGCATTGTAGCTCAATCACTTTTTGGAAAATTAGCTTACATTATTTGATTCTTGTTAATTTCTAAACATAAGAGATTGTAATTTATACATACACATGCTAGATAGAAAGTTGTGAATTCTAGAATTATTTTTAAAACAGTGTCAGTATGGTGAAACCCCATCTCCATCAAAAATACAAAAAATCAGCTGGGCATGGTGGCGTATGCCTGTGGTCCCAGCTACTCAAGGGGCTGAGGTGGGAGGATCACTTGAGCCCAGGAGGTGGAGGCTGCAGTGAGCTGAGATTGCACCCACTGCACTCCAGCCTGGGTGACAGAGTGAGACCCCGTCACAATGAAAAAAAAAAAAATCAAAAAGTAAGAAAATAAACAGTGTAGTTTTTTTTTTCTAGTGAAAGATCACCATTATACTCTATCCAAATGAGTTTAATGTAACTCAGAAATGCATAAAACAAAAGTAGCTGCTCTATCCCAGAAATAAGTTGGCTCCAGCATTAGTGCCAGGTCAGCCAATATCCCACCCAGAACTGGCCTCACTGACAACTACCTCTTCAGCACAATGTGATAACAGTCTTAAAGATGAAGGTAGGTCATCAAGAACAGATCATGTTCAACGTACACAGTATTAAATACCAAAATATAAAGAGTAGTGTCAAATAAAAACAAACCCAGACTAAATTAAGAAGAGACTTTACTTTTAAAGAATATGCCAAAAGGGGAGGATGATTCTTGCAATAGGGAAAAGGCTCTGACCATAAGGTCTATAAACATCCAGATGATCAGGCTGAAAGGGCTTCTTTTTTAACGAAGAGGAGTAAACAAGGCTAGAAGGAACCAGGCCTGGGGGATGCACACATGGGATGATGTGACAGCTGAACAGGAAAGATTTGTCTGCAGCTGATGGAGGATCTCAGGAAGGGCCATTGAGGAGGGGTTGTTCCCAGTTCCAACACTTGCTTAGTCTCAGGAATAAGTCAAAGTTTACAGGCGGTGGGGGGATGAGAGAAGCTTCATTAAAGTGGTCAAATCAAATTAGTAAGTATTTTGTCCAGACTGATCACAGGGGGCAAACGTTCAGCTAATCATTTATGAGACAGAGAAAGGGAGTTTGGAGGGCCTGTGACTGGCCTCGTCATAGGTAAACAAGAGGATCCTCTGTGAATCTTACATACGTCGTCATGTAGGGATGGTGATTCTTTGCAGTGAGCTGTTTCCCAGAACACAAAAGTACAGAAGGATTTCTTAATTGTTGCCGTTTTCCAGGAGCACAGAGCTCAGCTGAGGTTCAACACTGTCTGTAGTTAAGAAAGATTCCCACCAAAACCAAAAACTGCTGATCTTTAGGAATAAACCTGCATCTACCTGGAATGGTTTGCTATCTAACTTTAGACAACTGTAGCCGCCAATCTGTCATGGCCTTGATGATAATCTAAATGTCTGCCCCTCACACATTGTCTCTCAAGATGTTGTTCATGAGAATGTGATGATGAGGTAAATGTCTTTGGGAAGAGGGACGTCTCTCCCCGTCAAATAGTGCTATTACCTGGGTGCTCCATAGGACCTTCTGCTTGAGTGGATGGCATTGGGTAGACTGCAATTTGACACGGGAAAGAAAAGGGTGTGTGACATAGCCTAGTATACAGTATGGCCTTGAGGCCTCTTTCCTGGCCTTTCAGAAGCTCCCAGGAGTAACATCAAAAAAGCTTTCATAGAAAGTCTTGAGAGGCAAACCTGTCTATGTCATAGCTCCCAGTGGGGAATATATAGGAGTAGTGTTAAGAATTAGGAAAACAGTCCGAAGATGCTGGTAAGATTATCTTTCCCCAAGGAGAAAACTCCTTAACACAAGCCTGATAGCCATGCTTCTAGGATCAATAAGAGAAACTATAAAATAACCCAGGGGAATGCTGGTCTCACTAGCTTGGGACTACCCTCCACCCCTTCCCACTAGACTCCTTTACCCAGGTAATGCAATACAACTGGTGTGGAGACATGACAGGTGGGACTTTCAAAAGGGATAGGTGGTCAGGTATCTGCGCATGGTCCTGCTTTGAAACATTCCCTTTCCTTTCAGAAAGTGATGTAAAAGAGTCAGGAGGTTGCCCTGTTCCTCTCTGGATGCACAGGATACCCAGTGACATCCTTGGAACTGGGCCTACTCCACCGCTAAGGAAGCTGAATTCCTTTCCTCTTGCACGAGCCTACAAAGGGGGTTATGTTGTGGGTTTCTGTCCAACTACAAGACTAGAGAATCACTCCTAGAGGGCATTTACTGATTTGGGGATTTCCTTATATCTCCCAAAATTAATAATAGTGACAAACACATACTGGGAAACAAACAATGATTAAGCACAAAGCGGAGAGATGTCACAGAAAGCAAGAATACAAAACTGTAATAATTTATTAAATCTCTGATGTGTCACTGGAGAACCTCCAAAGTAACATGCCTGCCAATTTTTGAAAAATCTCAACCGTATTCAGCTACCCATAGCATCTATTCACAGCTCCCATGGACAAAAACACTGCCTTCATGGCCCCACATAAATCATAACACTATCTGCCTCCACTTTGACCATTACTCTCCTCTCTGTTGACACTGTTGGCGGCTAACCAAGGCAATTCAGCAAGGTCAGCTTAGCTCAAGTGAATCTTTGATTAGGTTATCAATATCAATATAAGACTAGACAACATGAGTATTTAGCATAATTGCATTGTCGCGTCCCCAAAGCATTGCCCAGTGCTTCATGCCTTAGAAGTCTTGGTGCTGAGTCCTCAAAATGGACACAAAGGGAGCTGTGTGCAATTGAGGAGTCTGGAGGGTATAGCTGGTCACAGCTATTCTAATTTTATTTTCAAAATTCTGACCTTTCTCAGGCACACCAACATCTATGGCTCCAGGTACTCTCCCCCAGGTAATGTACTGGTTCCACGTTAGCTTCTTTGGTGATGGCTTTCAATATTTAGAAATCCGACCTGAGATAAAACCTAACTACCTGACTACATCACCTCTCTCAGGTGATGGCAAAGCTAGATTCACTTGTAATCAATTTACTGGCTATGTGTAGTTTCTAATTTTAATTGCACATATCTTCATGGCCTGCCCCTTCCCTTATTTTCCAAGGCTTGATGTAATATCCAACATAACACTACATTCCTTAGAATCAATCATGGAGAAAATAGTAACTCAGTCCTCTTCTTTTTTCCTCCAGGCTGGACATTGTTTCTTAAATTCAGAGGCTGTCTAAAAATAGGGTCTTTTGCAGTTGAACTTTGTATCCCAAGTCTATTCTAAGATGATTCTTGGGTTTGACAGTCATTGTGGATCTTGGGAACTTAACATCATCTATTCTATTTTCTCTCTTGTTACTGGACCTCTGTCTTCAGCTGAATCCTTCCCGTAAGCTTTGAACCTATTCAAATGTCTCCCATTTAAAATAAATTATTTCCTAGTCCTCAATCCCCACTCCTACAGCCACTGTTCTATTACTCTCTCTACAGCTAATTTGAAGGAAGCGTCCATACCCACAGCTCAACTGCCTTAGTTAGCCTCCACCTATTCCTCAACCTACCAGTTTCACTTCTAGCTCCATAACTCCCCAAAAACAATGCTTGTTAAGGTCACTAATAACCCTCAAGTCTGCACCTGACACTGTTGGCCTCTTCTTCCTTTTTAAAACACTTTCCTCAGCTTCTGAGATACCTCTGTATCCAGGTTTTCCTCTTATTTTTCTAATTCTTCAAAACCTCCAATATTTGTCTCTGGACATCTTTTCTGAATAACTCTAGGTTTTGGCCAAGATTAGTGTCAGTGAACTGTTCTGTTCCCATATATTTGTCTGAACTTCTTTGATATGCTTAGTATTTTCTTAGGAATTTATGTACCCCAGATTTAAAAGTAAATAGTAAAATAGAGGGTTCTGATTTTGACAGAAGATGAAAAATGTGACACTGGCCATTTTTTATTGATATTTTGTTGTTAAGTATTTTGATTGGTAGTATGGATACATACAGACAAAAGTTTGTTGTTTATTGCTCAATTATAGAGCACTATTTGGAAGCTGTCTCTTTATATGATGGTTAAAAAAAGAAACTGGTAGGGAAAAAAGAGAGGAAAGAGTAGTCAGCAGTTTTGAAAGAGTTTTAAGATGGCATTTCTGGGAATTCAAGACAAAGCAGAGTGGAGAAAGGAAAAAGCAGAGTGGAGAAAGTAAAAAGCAGAAGACCAGGCAGATCAATTCTAAAAGGATTTGCACTGTTAAGGTGTAGTCTCTCGTTTTCTAGATGATTAGATGCAATGGGAACTGCTATCTCCCATCCCCACAAACATTCTCGCTGAGACAAGTTTAAACAAGAGTTTAACAAAGGTCAGGACAAAGACCTGAAGTGACTCAAAAATAAAACACTCTTCTTTCTTTCAAATGACAAAATTTAGTTTCCTCAAAGACTTCCCACCTAAATATACTCATATGTGATAACATGTCCTTCCTTGATTGGACACACACAGGTGTTAAACTTTGGACAAATCTGAAGATGAAAGGAAGGCTTGTGGAGACCAAATATAAGTGAAAAAAACATAAGCAAGCTGAACTAGGAGCCCCTGGAAGCTCACCTCTCTAGCAGCAAAAAGGCACTAGAGGGAGTTTGCCATCTCTCATCCTTCTCTGAATAACTTGCTTCTACTGAGCTAAGAATAGTGTGCTCAATCTGCCTGTGGCTCTCACTAACGAATTAATCCTCAACCCACACATGGGCCAACCAAGTTTTTGAACACCTTATTAGATGATTTTCTCCATCTGTCAAAATTCCAACTCTAAAGGAAAAAAGTGATTCCAGGATAACGCAACTCAATTTTCAGCTCCTTCAAGACAAGAGATCCACTTCCTGGGTATCTTTGTATTCTGCAAAGAGTTTGGTCCATAAAAGGGTGCTCTCTAAATATTTACTGAATATAGCAATAATTAGTCTTGATAAGACCATTGTACAGATAAAACTAAATGACTAATAACCACATTTAACTGGTCAGTCTACTTATGTAGATTGTTTTATCAAGAGTGCTTTCATAAGAAAGAGCCGGGCCATACTACAGTCTTCATTCTTATGCTCTGAGAAACTAACCTACAACAATACGAATTGTTTATAGACGGAGGACAAGGATCACGATTTAGGTGTTCTCACTACTGCATGCTCCCTGAACAAAAGGAGAAGTCAGGGAGTCAAGCACAAAAAATCCTTCTGGAGTGAAGGCTGCTTAGTGCTTTTCTCCTGGCCATCTAGTCCTAAATCTGAATGTTACCATTCAGTATGGGACAATAAGTTGGCACCATGGGGAGATGAGAGGGCTTCCAGTGACCTCGAAATTGTCCTGCATATACACAACTGTGTCACTTCCCCCAGCTAATTAAGTGGCTGGGTACAAGCACATCACTCACTTAAGGTGACTTTGAATTTAAATGTTTTACTACCAAAATGGCATATTTTAATAAAATCACTCACTTGAATGCTAAGAAGAAATAGAAGAAAAATTTATAAAATATAGCATTTTGAACTCAAAAGATTCAAATTATTACTGCCTTTTAAAGAATAGAATATGTATACTTTTTATCTGCCTTTCATTTTTCTTGTAAGCTACTAAAGGTATGCATATTTCCATATATATATATATATATATATATATTTTTTTTTTTTTTGAGATAGGGTCTCACTCTGTCACCCAGGCTGGAGTGCAGTGGCACAATCACAGCTCACTGCAGCCTCGACCTTTTAGGCTCAAGTAATCCTCCCACCTCGGCCTCTCAAGTATCTGGGACCACAGTTGTGTGCCACCATAGCCCGCTAATTTTTGCAGAAATAGGGTTTCACGTTTGTCCAGGCTGGTCTTAAACTCCTGAGCTCAAGCAATCCACCTGCCTTAGCCTCCCAAAGTTCTGGGATTACAGGTGTGTGCCACCACAGCTGACCTTTGTTCTTATTTCACTGATATTTTTATTTCATTGTTCTTATTTTACTGACTTGGAAGTACAGTAATAACCTATCATGAGAGAGCAGGAAGGGAGAAAGAGCAATTATGCTTTCTGATTAAATGACATAATGTAAAGTATCATATACATTACCTAGTTACTGACAGGCATTCAGTAATATTAATTCTTTTTCCATCCTATTATGCCTTGCTGATAGGATTAGCAGAATTTTAGGCCTGGATAAACCAGCAGCATTGAACAAGTTATGCTGAAATAGTCAAGGTAGTCTCTGAGACATTTTTTCATTCAACAAATACTTAGCATCTAATATAGTCAAGCACTATGCTGGAAGCTGGAGATACAAAGGGAAATAGGACCCAGACCTGTCCTCACAGACCTTAAGGTCTCATGCAGCAGAGAGACCAATAGAAAGACCATTATAACAAGGTATAATGTTGGCAAGACATGGTATATATTTCTGGAAACTCTGGGTTGTAAGTGACAGAAAACCTAAACCTTAGTGGTTTAAGCAACAATTTGGCTCAAATGACTGAGGAGTTGGAGGAAGAGCTTGGTCAGGCATCACTTCACGAAAGGCTAGACCCAGTATCACCAGGACAGGACTTCTCTCTCTTTGCTAAGCTTTTTTGCCTCTGTGTTGTTTCCACAGGTTCCATGCTCTGACGGGCTCCCATCTGCAGTCTCTCAGCTGCAACAGCAGTAAGCCTAGCATGCATTATGCACATGCCTAGAGATAAAGAGTTTCTCTCCCTCAGAAAGTAAAGTCTTCATAGTGACTCTCATTGGCTCAAATCGGGTTTTGTGTTCTCTTCTGAACCCATCACAGGATCTAGAAGGATGAGATTTACTGATTACCTCAGCAACCCCTAGAGCAGAGGTTAGAACCAATTTCAACCAAACTGGTGGACTGAGTAAAAGAGAGATGATCCCAATTACAGCAACTGCAGCCTCAAACACATAGAGCCTGTATCATGTCACAGGCATTTCTAATCCACTGAGAGATATTCATTCACTTCCTTCAAGTAACAATCTCAGGAGGTCGGTACTATTATTATCCCATTAATAGATGATGAACCATGATAAGCCTGAAGCGTGGAGAGCTTAATAACCTTGCCTGATGTCTCTCACACACAATGAACTATTTTGTCAGGAAAAGGGAGAATACCTATTGGGTGGCAAAAACAAGAGATGGACGAAGAGGAAGATGTTCTGAGAAAGACAGAAGTAACTGAATCAGAAATGGAGTCATTGGAGCTGAAATCTGAAGGCGGAGTAAGAATAAGCCTGGGTGAGGTGAGCCATTGATGGGAGTTGAAGATAAAGGTGTTAGCCAAAGATGTGCCAGAGGAAACGTGAGCTGGAAAGTGAGGGGCCTTGCAATCCAGCTAAGGAAACTAGAAATTTATCTGGAGGGCAATGGGCAGCCATGGAAAACTTTATTCAAGACACTGACAGAGATTAGGCATAAAGGGTGGACCATCTAGATATGCGGATGAACAAGATGAAAGCAAGAAGCCAGGTAATAGGATATTGCACTAGGAATTTACCTCGCCCATTTCAAATGCCTAGTTTCCAGTAATCTCATGTACCTAAAAACCGTAACATTGAAATCATCAGAAATATAACTGAATATCTACTGGCACATAAATGTGTTTATTATCCAACTCTTCAGGGAATAATCACATTTATCCCATATTGTGAAATAAAAGAAGCAGCTTACAAAATGGTTTAAATGGAATAATTACATTTTTAAAAACAAACAATACATCTATAGAGAAAGGTATGGAAGATTAACAGTAATTATATTTGGGGAGAGAGATTATAGGGTTTTTTTCTTAATTTGCTTAAAAACAAACATGTTATTTCTGTAAGTTTAAGAGGTAATGTTTAAATTGCTTTAATTTAATAATTTAATAATAAATTACAGAAGCGATGTATACTAATTATAAAAAAATTCAAACGATATGCAAGTATACACAGTAAAGCAGGAAGCAACCCTCCTACCCTCTAGCAAATTCTATTTCTTTCTCAAGAGGAAGAATAACCACTATTAACAGTTTGGTGTATATCCTTCCAAACAAATCTATGTGACTGTACATGTATTATATACACACATACATGATACGGTTTGGCTGTGCCCCCACTCAAATCTCATCTTGAATTGTAACTCCCACAATTCCCACGTGTCATGGGAGGAACCCGGTGGGAGGTGATTGAATTATGGGATGGGTCTTTCCTGCACTGTTCTCATGATAGTGAATGAGTCTCATGAGATCTGATGGTTTTAAAAATGGGCATTTCCCCTGAACAACTTGCTCCCTAATGACTACTGGGTACATAACGAAATGAAGGCAGAAATAAAGATGTTCTCTGAAACCAGTGAGAACAAAGATACAACATACCAAAATCGCTGGGACACATTTAAAGCAGTCTGTAGAGGGAAATTTATAGCACTAAATGCCCACAAGAGAAAGCAGGAAAGATCTAAAATTGACACCCTAACATCACAATTAAAAGAACTAGAGAAGCAAGAGCAAACACATTCAAAAGCTAGCAGAAGGCAAGAAATAACTAAGGTCAGAGCAGAACTGAAGGAGACAGAGACACAAAAAACCCCTCAAAAAAACCAATGAATCCAGGAGCTGGTTTTTTGAAAAGATCAACAACATTGATAGACTGCTAGCAAGACTAATAAAGAAGAAAAGAGAGAAGAATCAAATAGATACAATAAAAGATGATAAAGGGGATATCACCACCGATCCCACAGAGATACAAACTACCATCAGAGAATACTATAAACACCTCTACATAAATAAACTAGAAAATCTAGAAGAAATAGATAAATTCCTGGACACATACACCCTCCCAAGACTTAACCCAGGAAGAAGCTGAATCCCTGAATAGACCAATAACAGGCTCTGAAATTGAGGCAATGATTAATAGCCTAACAAGCAAAAAAGGTCCAGGACCAGATGGATTCACAGCCGAATTCTACCAGAGGTACAAAGAGGAGCTAGTACCATTCCTTCCGAAACTATTCCAATCAATAGAAAAAGAGGGAATCCTCCCTAACTCATTTTATGAGGCCAGCATCATCCTGATACCAAAGTCTGGCAGAGACACAACAAAAAAAGAGCATTTTAGACCAATGTCCCTGATGAACATCGATGCAAAAATCCTCAATAAAAAACTGGCAAACCAAATCCAGCAGCACATCAAAAAGCTTATCCACCATGATCAAGTGGGCTTAATCCCTGGGATGCAAGGCTGGTTCAACATACACAAATCAATAAACATAACCCATCATATAAACAGAACCAAAGACAAAAACCACATGATTATCTCAATAGATGCAGAAGAGGCCTTTGACAAAATTCAACAGCCCTTCATGTTACAAACTCTCAATAAATTAGGTATTGATGGGACATATCTCAAATAATCAGAGCTATTTATGACACACCCACAGCCAATATCATACTGAATGGGCAAAAACTGGAAGCAATTCCCTTTGAAAACTGGCACAAGACAGGGATACCCTCTCTCACCACTCCTATTCAACACAGTGTTGGAACTTCTGGCCAGGGCAATCAGGCAGGAGAAAGAAATAAAGGGTATTCAATTAGGAAAAGAAGAAGTCAAATTGTCCCTGTTTGCAGATGACATGATTGTATATTTAGAAAACCCCATCATCTCAGCCCAAAACCTCCTTAAGCTGATAAGCAACTTCAGCAAAGTCTCAGGACACAAAATCAATGTGCAAAAATCACAAGCATTCCTATATACCAATAACAAACAAACAGAGAGCCAAATCATGAGTGAACTCCCATTCACAACTGCTTCAAAGAGAATAAAATACCTTGGAATCCAACTTACAAGTGATGTGAAGGACCTCTTCAAGGAGAACTACAAACCACTGCTCAATGAAATAAAAGAGGACACAAACAAATGGAAGAACATTCCATGCCCATGGTTAGGAAGAATCAATATTGTGAAAATGGCCATACTGCCCAAGGTAATTTATAGATTCAATGCCATCCCCATCAAGCTACCAATGACTTTCTTCACAGAATTGGAAAAAACTACTTTAAAGTTCATATGGAACCAAAAAAGAGCCTGCATTGCCAAGACAATCCTAAGACAGAAGAACAAAGCTAGAGGCATCACAGTACCTGACTTCAAACTATACTACAAGGCTACAGTAACCAAAACAGCATGGTACTGGTACCAAAACAGAGATATAGACCAATGGAACAGAACAGAGGCCTCAGAAATAACACCACACATCTACAAACATCTGATCTTTGAAAAACCTGACAGAAACAAGAAATGGGGAAAGGATTCCCTATTTAATAAATGGTGCTGGGAAAACTGGCTAGCCATACGTAGAAAGCTGAAACTGGATCCCTTCCTTATACCTTATACAAAAATTAATTCAAGATGGATTAAAGACTTAAATGTCAGACCTAAAACCATAAAAACCCTAGAAGAAAACCTAGGCAATACCATTCAGGACATAGACATGGCCAAGGACTTCATGTCTAAAACACCAAAAGCAATGGCAACAAAAGCCAAAATTGAGAAATGGGATCTAATTAAACTAAAGAGCTTCTGCACAGCAAAAGAAACTACCATCAGAGTGAACAGGCAACCTACAGAGTGGGAGAAAATTTTTGTAATCTACCCATCTGACAAAGGGCTGATATACAGAATCTACAAAGAACTTAAATAAATTTACAAGAAAAAATCAAACAACACCATCAAAAAGTGGGTGAAGGATATGAACAGACACTTCTCTAAAGAAGACATTTATGCAGCCAACAGACACATGAAAAAAATGTTCATCATCACTGGTCATCAGAGAAATGCAAATCAAAACCATAATGAGATACCATCTCATACCAGTTAGAATGGCGATCATTAAAAAGTCAGGAAACAACAGGTGCTGGAGGGGATATGGAGAAATAGGAACACTTTTACACTGTTTGTGGGACTGTAAACTAGTTCAACCATTGTGGAAGACAGTGTGGTGATTCCTCAAGGATTTAGAACTAGAAATACCATTTGACCCAGCCATCCCATTACTGGGTATATACCCAAAGGATTATAAATCATGCTGCTATAAAGACACACGCACACGTATGTTTATTACGGCACTGTTCACAATAGCAAAGACTTGGAACAAACCCAAATGTCCACCAATGATAGACTGGATTAAGAAAATGTGGGACACGGGCATGGTGGCAGGCACCTGTAGTCCCAGCTACTTGGGAGGCTGAGGCAGGAGAATGGCATGAACCCGGGAGGCAGAGCTTGCAGTGAGCCGAGATCGCGCCCCTGCACTCCGGCCTGGGAGACACAGCAAGACTCCGTCTCAAACAAAAAAAAAAAAAGAAAAGAAAAAAAGAAAATGTGGGACATATACACCATGGAATACTATGCAGCCATAAAAAAGGATGAGTTCATGTCCTTTGTAGGGACATGGATGAAGCTGGAAACCACCATTCTGAGCAAACTATTGCAAGGACAGAAAACCAAATGCCGCATGTTCTCACTCATAGGTGGGAACTGAACAATGAGAACACTTGGACACAGGGTGGGGAACATCACACACTGGGGCCTGTTGTGGGGTGTGGGGAGGAGGGAGGGATAGCATTAGGAGATACACCTAATGTAAATGACGAGTTAATGGGTGCAGCACACCAACATGACACATGTATACATATGTAACAAACCTGCACATTGTGCACATGCACCCTAGAACTTAAAGTATAATTTAAAAAAATAAATAAATAGAAAAAAATATGGGCGTTCCCCTGCACAAACTCTCTTTTTTGGCCTGCTGCCATCCATGTAAGATGTGACTTGCTCCTCCTTTCCTTCCGCCATGATTGTGAGGCCTCCCCGGCGATGTGGAACTGTGAGTTCAATTAAACCTCTTTCCTTTGTAAATTGCCCGGTCTCAGGTATGTCTTTATCAGCAGCATGAAAACAAACTAATACACACACACACACACGCAATATTGTGCATATACATAGAAATTATATATATAATACCATATATATACATGTTTTCCTACAGAAGTAATTATACTAAAATATTGCTCTAGGACTTGCTTCTTCCAGGTAACGAAATACTATGTCCATCTTTCCATGTGAATACATACAGGTCAGCTGTTTATTTTTTTTAGAGATGGGTATCTCACTATATTGACCAGGTTGGTCTTGAACTCCTGGCCTCAAAAGATCCTCCTATCTTGGCCTCCCAAAGTTCTGGGATGACAGGCATAAGCCACTGTACCAAGCCTGCTCATTATTTTAACTGTTGTACAATATTCAAGAGTAGAGGCACATTGTAATTGATTTACCTGGTCTATTATAGACATACATTTAAGTTGTTTCCAATGTTTTCTTACTATAAACAGTACTGCAATAAAGCCCTTTGGATATATGTGCAAGAATGATGTAAGATTAACTTCTAGAAGTAGAATTGCTAGTCAAAGGGCATATACATTTTAAATTCTGATAAATACTACAAAATTGCTTGCCTAGAGGCATGTCCAATTTATACTCCCAGCAGAAAACAGTCCATGACTGTTTTACCACATTTTTATCAACCCTGGAGATTATCAATGTAATTTTGGTCAGTGGGCAAACAGCATTTCAGTCTGCAAAACACACTTCAGAAAACACTGATCAGTAATTATTTTTGTTTTTTTCTGAGCATTAGCCAGGAAACTATTTTTATTTCAAATGTTTTTAATAGTCTTTCCAAAATACTCATCACCAGAAACCTTTGTACACAATATTATTTCTTTGGCTTAAATGTGCAATCATCTGAATTAATTTTCAGCTAATTAAGGATCTGGATTGGTACTATTCCACAGGACCACAGAAGTATAAAGATATGGCTGGAATATATGATGGCTCAGAACACATCCGTGAGCTGGTGTTTGGAATGAGACCCTGACTTGTTTAGGGCTGACTTGTGAGAGGGGACAAGGATGGAAAGCGATATTACCATTTTGAAAAATTTTAAATGCCAGTTTTAAAAGCGGCCTGCTTGCACATTGCATAATCATATGCAAGCCCTCCAGAGGAAGTAACTGTTTCTTATTCACTGCACAGGACAGCTCACCAGGAAAGACGGAGGACACATTAAAGTGATACTGGGAATGTGCATGGAAGAAAGAGAATAAACCATGACGGGTGCAAGGATAGTATCTTAGTGGTGAATGTGAGCAACTGAGGGAGGGATGGATCCATTCCCAGAGGAGGTACGATGAGGACATGGGAGCTCAACACTGTCCAGGGCAGGCTTCTCCTTCCTTACAGGAAGCTCTGCTCCCCATAAAGATTGTACTGGGAAGAAGATGTAGGAATCATATTCTGTACTGCCGCAGTTCTGCCTCTGCTCTGCTCTCTATCTGCTCATGCTGTCAGAGATCTAAAGACGTGATCCCTGCTGAAGCACCACGGAGATCTGAGAAGCCGTGCAGGAAAACACTGCCTGGAGTCCAAGGTGGCCAAACATCATGGCTCAGCACCATCCATTTAATCTCATATTGAAGAGTAGAAACTTGGGAGTGCTCCCCCTGGATATAGGTACAGCACTATGAGGTCGGCAAAATCATCTGCTAGGTCTGAATGTTTGTGTCCCTCCAAAATTCATATGTTGAAATCCTAACCCCAAGGTGATGGTATGAGGAGGTGGGGCTTTTGGGAGGTGATGAGATCACGGAAACAGAGCCCTCATGAATGAAATAAGTGCCCTTAAAAAGATGCCTGAGAGAGACCCCTTGCCCCTTTCATCATGTGAAGACACAGCAAGAAGGTGCCACCTGTGAGGAAGCAGGCCCTCACCAGACAGACTCTGCCTTGCATTTGGCCTTTCATCCTCTAGAACTGTGAGAAATAAAAATCCTGTTGTCTATAAGCCACCCAGTTTATGGTGTTTTGTTATAGCAGCCTGAACAGACCAAGATATCATCCTTGTTTTACAGAGGCTGAAACTGAGGCTTTGCGAGGTGAAGTAACCTGCCTAAGGTCACATAGCTTGTATGGTAGGCAGCTTCTGGGATTGCCTTCTAGGATGTCTTCCTCCTGGGTCTTCTTGCCCTTCAGGATCCCCTCCCCGTGGAAGTGTGAGTTACACTTGGTGACTTGATTCCAAGAAACAGAATATCACAGAATGGTGGTATGTTGCTTCTGAGATGAAGTTACAAAAACACTGTAGCTTCAAGTTTCTGTTTGGAGTGATGAAAAGTTTTAGAAAGAGTAGTGATGGTTGTAAAACATAGTGAATATACTTAATGCCACTGAATTGCACACCTAAAAATGGTTACAATAGGCCAGGTGTGGTGGCTCACACCTGTAACCCCAGCACTTTGGGAGGCCAAGGTGGGCAGATCACTGGAGGTCAGGACTTTGAGACCAGCCTGGCCAACGTGGCAAAACCCCGTCTACTAAAAATACAAAAAATTAGCCAGGCGTGGTGACACACACTTATAGCTACTTGGGAGGCTGAGGCAGGAGAATCTCTTGAAATCGAGAGACGGAGGTTGCAGTGAGCCAAGATCCTACCACTGCACTCCAGCCTGGGTGACAGAGCAAGACTCTATCTCAAAAAAAAAAAGAAAAAGAAAAGAAAGGTTACAATAACAAATAATGTTGTATATATTTTCTCACTCACACAAAAATCTTTTTCAATGCCTCCCCCACATTCCCAGGGAAAACAAAAACACTGTAGCTTCCATCTTGGATCTTTCTCTCAGATTCCCCTCTCTGGGGGAAGCAGCCGCCAAGTTGTGAGCAGCCCTTTGACGAGGTGGCAAGGAACTGATGTCTCTAGCCAACAACCATGACGGATTTGAGGCCGGCCAACCACCACATGCGTGAGCTTGAAAGCAGGTCCTTCCCCACCTGGCCAAGCTATGAGATGACTGCAGCCTTGGTACCCAGCAAAGCCAAACCCAGATCCTTTACCCACAGTGCTGTGAGATAATAACTTAAGCCACTAAATTTGGGATAATTTGTTATACAGCGATAGATAACTAACAGCTATTAACTAGCAAAGATGGAATTTAAACTCAATTTTGCTTGTCGCCAGAGTCTGAGGTCTTAATTCATCTATTAATTTATGAATTCACTCCAGTATGCATTTGTGCCTACATGCATGATAGATGCTATCTTAGAGATAACACATAAAGTGACGGATTAACAATGTACTTTCTCTAAAAAACAGGATCCATCCTACAGAATCCCTGACTGTCATAGCGTGGGACAGACTTGCTCTTCAAGCAGAAGTGGACAATTGCAGCCATATTTGCTTTCATCCACTGCCCTTTTTAACACGTGCCTGCCCTCCCCAGACCCCTCCCCTCCAAGGGTTTGC